>NW_020798037.1:0-1191 GCF_003369625.1 Aspergillus mulundensis | reverse complement strand
TAATAAAAAATAAATAATAATCCCCTGGCCTTAAGTTATTAAAGTTATATAATTTAAAAAAAAAGACTGCTTTTCCTATCCTTGCAAATCTTAGAATATAAAAAAATAAGGTAAATTAATAATTTAAGGTACTACTTAATATTAAAGCTAATACTAATTTTATTTTAGTTTAATATTTATAAAAATAAGGTATTAAAATAAATACTAACTACATGGTATAGCTAGTTTAGTATATTAATAATATTTTTACTTTTTACTACAGGTGTTTATAAGCCCGTACTTAGGTTTATAATTTAAAAAAAGTTATAAAAATATTTAACTTAGTATATTATATTATTAATTTTATTTATAAAAATTATTAAGTAGTCCTAAAATATCCCTAAATAATTAAATTAAATCTAAATCTCCACCTTATTACAGCGGAATAAACTTGGCAAAACTATATGCCTTTTATTAAAATTAAAATACTATAAAAGTTTATAAAAATTATACGCAAGGAACTAGTACTTATAGTACTTTATTAATTAAAAAAAACTAAAAAAAAAGTGGAGGTAGTCCTGCCACCCCAGTATGTTTACTAAAGTAAAGTTTTTTTTAAGTAAAAAGCTATTTAACTTTTAACTAGTAAAGTAAAATATAAAATCCTATTAAAAAAAGGTAAAAAGCCTTTATAAGGTCCTATTTATAGTCTTTCCTAGCATAAGTTATAAATATTAAAAAAAATATTTTAATAAAATACTTAAAAAAAAATAAATTAAGCTATTTTAAAGTAGCGCTAAAGCGCCAGTGCTTTTTATTTAAAAACTTAATAAATTTTTATATTTTTATGTTAACTACCGCGGGTTAAATATAATAACTAATAAAAATTATTATTTATTACTATATATTAACAAGCTAATAAATTAACTAGTAAATACAAGATATTTTACCAAGCTAGATCTACATGACATGTATTATAAAATATAAATTAAAAGGGAAAATAAGTAAAAAATAGTATTTTAAACCTGTTATAATTACTATAAGTATATAATTATGCTTTTTAGCTTAATAAATATACTAGCTATATTTTAATCTTATATAAATATRGTTATAAGCAGGATTTTTAACAAGTTTTATATTATTTACCTTAATAATATTTTTATTTTTTTAAAAATAAAAAAAAAACATGTGCACCATGTTTAAAAGGTTTTT
>NW_020798036.1:0-1193 GCF_003369625.1 Aspergillus mulundensis | reverse complement strand
TAAAATAAAAAAGTTTTACTTAATTTAAATAAGCACGCTTAATAAATTTTATACTTATTATATTTACCTTTACTTTAATATTTAAGTTTACTTTAGTTTTAATTTTATTCCGCGGAGCTTTTATTATTATTTTTATTTAAAAATATTTATTTATTTTTATTTTTAAATATTAAGCTAGGGTATAAGACTTTACTTTAGCTTTTTTTTATTTTTTTTTATATATTTTACTTTTATTTTAATTTATATACTTACTTTCTTGTTAATTATCTTACTTTTTTTTATAATATTTTTTATTTTAAGGGTTTTTAACCACCACTTTATAAATTTTAGTAATTTAATTAAGATTTACTAGCTAAAAGTTAGGGTTTTATAATAATTTTATATAATTAAATATAATATAACTAGGTTTTTTATATTTTAAATATATTATAAAAGTTAATTTTAACTAATCTTAATTTAGTATTATTTTAGTATAACTTTAAAAAAGTTTTATTATACTAAAAGTTTATTTTATAGGTATTTTATTATAATTACCTTTAAAAGTTTATTTTACAAGATAACTTCTTTTTTAAATTTTTTTATTATGGTTAAATCCGCGTTAATTTTCTTTTAAATTAGTGGTATTTTTTTTATTTAGTAGGTTTTAATTATTTATTATAATATAAGGTAATACAAGGTTATAAATATAATATATAAAATTAATATTATAAGGTAAGTTAAACTAAATATTTTTTAGTATTTAAAAGTTTTATATTATTAAAATTATAAATTTTATCTTAAAGTAAAGGTAAAAGCTTACTAAAATAATATTAAATTTATATTTTTTTATTATTTCTTAAAAAATATTATTTTAATATAGCTAAATAATTAATAAAATCCCTAAAATTTTAGTTTTTTTTTTAATAAGCTAACTTTAATTTAATTATAGTATTTAATAAACTAGTTATTAAACTTTTTAGGATTATGGCTATTTATTTTTTAAAATTTTTTTAAAAAAATTTTTAATATTTTTTATTTATACCCTTTAATTTATTAGCATGTTAAATCTAGTTATTTTTATATACTAATTTTATTATAGTTAAAGCTCCTAAAATTTACTATTAATTTAATTTATATTTTTTAGGTACTTTTTTAAAATTTAATTTTAAAGTACTAAGCTAGTTAAAATATTATTATAAGCTAAAATTAAAATT
>NW_020798035.1:0-1167 GCF_003369625.1 Aspergillus mulundensis | reverse complement strand
GCCTTTAAGTATTTTTTTTATTTTTTTATTTTATATTTTAAATTACTAGCTTTATGCCTTTAAATATTTTTTTTTTATTTTTTTATTTTATATTTTAAATTACTAGCTTTATGCTTTTAAGTATTTTTTTATTTTTTTATTTTATATTTTAAATTACTAGCTTTATATTTTAAAAATATTTTAATAAAAGGCGCGCGCACCCCTAAATACTTTTTTTATATTTTTATAATATATTAAACATGCCTTACGCCTGGCTATAACTATTTTTTTAATATATTTTTTTAAGTATTCTTGCGGTTATAAAACCTAAAATATACTTTTAATATATTATATAATAAGCCTTTTAGTACTAAAATATAATTATTAATATATTATTATAATAATTATATAATAATTTATTACTAAAAATATAATAACATGCCTTTTTTATACTTTATACCTAAATTTTAAAGTATTTTTATACTTATAAAGCTTAAATATAGCCTTATTATATTATATAATAAGTTTTTTAATATTAAAATATATTTTTATAACATGTTATTATAGCCACCATACTATATTTTATTATTAAATAAAATAATATACTTAAGTAAAGCATATTTTTCTAGTTATATTTTAACCTTATTTATTTTTAATAATAATATTATAATAGCACTGCTTTAATAAATTATAATTAAAAATAATATTTTTTATTATAAAACTAAAGCCCTAACCTATTATAGCTATATAACTAGGGGTAGCTTATTAAAATATTATTACTTAATTATAATTAACTTTTTATTAGGTTTATTATTATATTTTAAACTTTTTTTTATAATTATTATTTTATAATATTTTAAATTATTACTTAATAGCTAGTATACACCATGCTTAATATTAATATAATACTTAAATTTTTTTATTTATTATATAAATATTATTAAAAGGTCCTTACTTATATATATAAATATTTTAATTATAAAACCCTAATAGCTTATATATATTAATTAATAAAAGTAATTAATAATATAATAGCCTAGGTTTTTAAAAAAGGTTTTATTTTTAATTAAAGTAAAATATAATAAGTTATAATTATATTTAAAACTATATTTTTAAAAATATTTACCCTAGCACATTTTTTTAATAGCTTTATTTATAATAACCTTAAATATAAGGTTTTAAAAATAG
>NW_020798034.1:0-1199 GCF_003369625.1 Aspergillus mulundensis | reverse complement strand
TTTTTATTTATTTTATTATTAAATTAGCTAAGTTATAATAAATTAAAAATAAAAAGTTTATATAAAAAAATATAGGTAATAAATAAATTTAGGTAATAAGTAAGTAAGCATAGTATATATTTAATATTATTTTTATTATAATAAAAAATAAATTATTTCCCTAGGAAGGGGCCTAGTAATATAAATAATAAAAAAAATAAATTATAATAAGTTTACTTAAGTAACTAAAAAAAGTTATTAATATTTATTATTTTTAAATAATTTGATTATATATAGTTTTTATTAAATTATAAGGTAAGATTTACTAAACCCTTTATTTAAAATATACTTATTACTAATTTTTAAAAAAATATAATATAATAAAAATAAAGGCTTATTAACTATAAATAATAGTAAACTAGGATTTTCTAGCCTTAAAAATTAAAAAAAGAAAAGTATATTAAAAACTAAAATTAATTATTAAAGGCACCTTAATAAAGTACACTAATAATTATAAATTAAAATTAATTAAAAAGTTTAAACTAATTATAATAAAGTTTAATAAAAAATAATATTAATATAAAAAATTTTAATAAGCTAAATACATTTTTTAATATAAATAACCTTAATATAAATATTATAAATAATAATAATAATTAGCCTAATAACGCTTAAATATTTAAGGTAAATATTTTTTATTTTTAGGTATTTAAAATAAATAACTTAAAAGTAATATTAGGTTATTTTAATTACTTTTAAAAAAAGTTATTAATATTTTTTTTAAAGCTATATAAAGCCGCGAATTAATAAAGTTTTTTTTAAAAAATATTAAATAAGCTTATTTTTTATATTAAAAATATTTAAAATATTATAGCCTAAAGCTTATTTATTAATAAATAAAAAAATATTTAAAACTTTGCCCCTTTTTTAAAAAAACCTTTATTATTTACCTTATTATTAATTAATTAAAAGTTATTAAAACCTATTATATTTTTAATTTAAAAAAAAACTAATTTTAGCATGTTTAGCTTAGGTTTATAAAAATAAATAAGTATTAATAGTAATTAAAGTATATTTAACTTAAGTTTATAAAAATAAGTAAGTATTAATTTTTACTTATAATAACTAAAACCTAGTTATATAATTTTTAAAAATTTATTTTTAATAATATAAAATTAGCCTATATATTAATAAATATTAATTTAATTTATTATTTTAAT
>NW_020798033.1:0-1189 GCF_003369625.1 Aspergillus mulundensis | reverse complement strand
ATAGGCCTAACTAAAGCAGGATTAATTAATATTTTTATATTTTTATTAATAAATATATAATAGCATAAGTAAATAAATATAAAAAATTATTTAAACTATAAAATATTATTTAACTAGTTATAAAAGTAATTATTATTTATTTAAATTAATATTTTTGCTTAATATACTTACTTTTTTAAATTAATTTTAATAATAAGATTCTCCTGCGAAATCTTAATTTAAGTAAAAAATTTACCCCTAAAAATATTTTTATAGCTATTATTACCTGCCTAGTTTAATTAAAGTAGGTTATTTATCATGCCCCTTAACTAAGTAATAATATTATTATTATTTATTATTTTAAGCTACTTAACATGGGCCTTAAGATAATTTATAATTTTTTTTTAGTTTATAATAAAAAGGGCTTTATTATTTTTAAAAAATTTAATTTATTATTTAAGTTTTTAAATAATTTTTTAAGTCTTTATTTTTTTTTATTTAAAAAAATATTATTTAAATTAAACAGGCTTGTGTTAAATAAACCCGCGGTAAAATTTTTATTTATTATAATAATTTTAATAAAAAGAATATTAAATAGGCATAAAAAATAAAAAATATTATAAATAAAAAATAAAAAATAGCAAGTAAGGATCTTGCTTGTAGCGCTTAAAAAATAAAAAAGTTTAAAAAAAAAAATAAAAGCGTAAAAAAAATTAAAAAAATTAAAAAAAAAGTTTAAATAGTTAATAAAGGGGTATTATGTTATAATATAAGTAAGGTAAATTTTTTATTACAAGTAAAATTATGGTAGTGCTTAAATATAAAATAATAATAAAATTTAGGGGGCGGGGTAGTAGGGGATAAAAATAAAAAATTAAAATAAAAAATTAGTAAAAATTTTTTATTTTAACTTCCGCCTGCTACCTAAATTTAAATTTAAGTATTAAATTTTTAGTATTATTAAGGTGCTTGCAAGGCTTTTATTAATTATTATTAGCTTTATAGCCTTTTTATTTTACTAGGTATTATATTATAAAAGTTTTATAACAGCCTTAGGGTATAACATGCTTTACTAGAATTTTTTTTATTTTTTAATAATTAAGTTTATTAAAAAAATTTTTATTTAGTACTACAGGGGGATAATAGTATTTTATACTAAAAAAATTAAGATTTATTAATTTTAATTAAGTAATAAATATAACTAAATAAA
>NW_020798032.1:0-1254 GCF_003369625.1 Aspergillus mulundensis | reverse complement strand
CTTTTATATATAGCTTAAAATTGCGTAGTCTTTTAAAAACTATTTATATATATTATTTATATTTTTCCTTATTTTTTAAAAAAATAATAATATTATTTAAATAAGTAATATAAATTATATTAATTAGCCTAGCTAGGGCGCGGTTTATATAAAATTAAAATATTACTAGTGTATTTACTAGTTTAAATAGTATAACTTAGTATTTATAAAGTTTAAATCGCGTTTTAAACACTATTTTTTACTTATTTTTCTTGTAAATTTAAAGTTTATAGTACATGTTTTATAAATCTAGCTATATAAAGATTTTTCCTGTTTTTAAATAATTAAAAATTATGTTAAGTAGTAATAATAGGTATATATTTTTAATTATAATAGTATTTAAGTCTTAATAATTTACGTAAAAACATAGGCTGCTATTTTTTTTTAATATAAATAGTATTAAAACTCCCGCAGGGCTTTTAAATAAGTATATTTAATTTTTTTTAAGTATTTTTTTAATATATTCACGTAAAACCTTAAGCTTTTTTAAAAATAATAAGTAAATATACTTACTTAAAGGCTTAGTACTAGGTTATAACTTAATTATATAATTATAAAATTAATTAAATATAAGAATATTTACTTTTACTTTAAAAAATATATTTATATATTTATAATATTATTTAGGCAGTAAGATTTTTTTAACCCTTACCCTATTAAGATATATTATAACATGGTCTTTTTACTTAAAAATTTATATTAAGAGTATTTTAACTCTTGTAGTAATTTTTATAGTATATTTTTATATTATTATTATATAYTATAAGTATTTAAAATTATACTTTATTTTTTAACTATATATTTAATTATTAATTTACTAATTTAAAATAGGTATTACAGCTAGCAACCATAAAAATCCTAAAATTATATTATAATTATTAATATTAATAGCTTTAAAATTTTATTAATAATGCTATATATTACGCGCAAAATCTTTAGTATAAATTATAAGTATATATTTTTTATAAAATATTATTATATAGCTATTAATTATATATATTTTATAAGCTAACCCTTTATTTTATATTAGGTAGGACTTTACCTAGCGCTAGTTTATAAAATTTACTTTTACTTTAAAGTTAATAAAAACCCTTGTATATTATTATTTTTTATTATTTTTTTATTTTTACCTAGATTACCTAGGCCCGTGGTATATTTTTTTATTTTATATAAATTTTTAAAGCTTACACCGCGTAAAGCTTTAAGATTTTATAT
>NW_020798031.1:0-1209 GCF_003369625.1 Aspergillus mulundensis | reverse complement strand
CTTTTAAATTTTACTATAATATTTTTATAATAATAAATATTTAAAGTTTTATATTAAGCTTATATATATTTTTAAGTACATTTTTTTAATATATTTAATTAAAACTTAAAAATATTATAGTTTTATAAAGTTATTAGCCTTTTAATATATAAGTATAATTATACACGTGCTTTACTTAAATATATTTTTATAATTTTATAAGCATGTTAATAGCCTTATTAATATATTAATAGCCTTATTTTTAGTTAAACACTATATAAATAAACCTTTAAATAACTTTATAATATAGGTACTTTAATTTATATATAATTATTTATAAAAAATAAAGTACCTATATTTTAAGGGCGCTTTAATATATTAATAACCTTATTTTTAGCTAAATACTATATAAATAAATATTTAAATTATTTTATAATACAAGTACTTTAATTTATATATAATTTTATATAAAAAATAAAGTACTAGTATATTAATAGCCTTGCTAGCGTGTTTATAACCTCCACCCTTAATATAAGTACTTTAATTTATATATAATTTTTTATTATTAATGCGCTAAAAATTAATAAGTAACACTAAATAGCATAAAATAATAATATAGTAAAAAAAAAAGTTTTAAATATAAAGCACTTTATATTATACTTAACTAGTATATAAATATAGCTTAACTAATATAAAAAATAAAGTACTAGCATGTTAATAGCCCTACTAGTATATTAATAGCCTTATTTTTAGCTTAATACCATATAAATAAACCTTTAAATAGCTTTATAAATATAAGTACTTTAATTTATATATAAATTTTTATAAAAAATTAAGTACTAGTACCTTAATAACCACTATTTTTTATATAACTAACTTAGTAAAATTTAAGTTCTCCTAAGTTTTAATAAAAACCGGCCCTAATAGGAGCATTATTATAAATTATATATATATTATTATATAAATTTAAATAAAATTCCTACTAAAAATAGTGGCCTTTAAAAGCTTTTTTAATTATATTATATAGCTAGACCCCCCCCCCCTCCAGCGCCAAAATTTAAAACCCTAAGGGGGGGGGTTTAAAAAATTTTTAAACCCCCCCTTAACTTTTTTATTATTAGGCTAAATTTAATAATTCTTTTTTTATTATATAGGGAATTTAGTTAAATTTAATATTTTTTTAAAAGGATTAAAAAATATTAATATTTAGCTTAGCTAATATTATTTAAA
>NW_020798030.1:0-1267 GCF_003369625.1 Aspergillus mulundensis | reverse complement strand
AAAAAAAAAAAAAAAGGTAAAAAAAAAGGCCTAGTAAAAACTAGCCAAGCAAAGCATAGCTAGTATTTATGCTTTAAAATACTATCTTAAAAAAAAATAAAGGGCGTGAGTAAGAAAAAGTCTTGCCTACTAACAAGTTTTAGCCCCCCCCCTAAGGAAATATAGTGGGGTTATATTTTAATATTAATTTTTATAATATTTATAGCCTTGCTACCAGCCTCCTGTACCTAGTTTATTATTTACCTTAATATATATATTTTTTTTTTTACTATTATTCCTACCTGTACTACGTACCGTCCAGTCCTAGGTTCCCGCCATTATTTAGTTCCTTTAGCTCCCATGCTCTAGCACCGCCCCTCCATATTACCTATAAGTTTTAGTAAAAAAAGCTTAATAAAAATATGCGTGCGTATATTAAAAAATATTTTTTATATTAAAGGTTTAAAGTTTTAAGGTAGCTACTTTAAAAAAGTTTAATATTTTTTTTAATATTAAATATATTATAAAAAAATATTTTTATAAACTTTATTATTAGCCTACCTTTATTAAAGTATAAAGGGCGTGTTTATAATATAATTTTAGTAATTATAAATTAGTTTTATAAAAAAGTAAAATATTTTTTTATTATTAATAAGATTACTATAAAAAAGTTAGTTAACTTATTTATTAAAAAAATTATATATAATATAAGGTTGCCCCGGAGCATAATAATAAATTAAGGTTTACTTTTTATTTTAAAGTATTAAATAGCCTTTTATTAAGCATTATATATTAAGTAATAACTTAGTATAATATATTATTTTTAATTAAATAATTAAACTAAGCACTAGAACTAAACGCTTAAAGTATATTTACATGTGTATTATAATTATTAATAAAGTAATTAGGTATTATATTTATTACTAGCATGCTTTACTTATAATAACTTAAAAAATAACTTAATTAGCTACGCTTTATTTATAATAAGCCATGAATAAAAACTAATAATTCCTAGGCTTAAAAACCTAAAAAAATTAATATTTTATTTTTTTTATTAAAAAGCGCTTATGCTATTTAAAATAGCTTTATAAAAACTTATAAAATTATATAAATAAGGTATAAAAAAAGCAGGCGCTTTATTATAATTAAAAATAATATTTAGTAAAATTTAAGGTTAAAAATAATATTTTAATATTTTTAAAAAATATTAAATTAATATATTTAAGTAAAAAACTTAACCTAAAATATAATAAACCCTTTAAAATTAAATTTATTATTAAAAAGCAGG
>NW_020798029.1:0-1225 GCF_003369625.1 Aspergillus mulundensis | reverse complement strand
TTTTTAAAAAAAATAAGAATATTATTAAGGTAAATAATATAAAACTTGTTAAAAATCCCGCTTATAGCTATATTTATATAAGATTAAAACGTAGCTAGTGTATTTATTAAGCTAAAAGGCATAACTATATACTTATAGTAACCATAATAGGTCTAAAATATTATTTTTTACTTATCTTCTTTTTTAATTTATATCTTATAATATGCGTCATGTAAATCCAGCTTAGTAAAATATCTTATATTTATTAGTTAATTTATTAGCTTGTTAATACGTGGTAATAAATAATAATTTTTATTAATTATTGTATTTAAACCACGGTAGTTAATATAAAAATATAAAGATTTATTAGGTTTTTAAATAAAAAGTACCAGCGCTCCGGCGTTGCTTTAAAATAGCTTAATTTATTTTTTTTTAAGCATCTTGTTAAGATACTTTTTTAATATTTATAACTTATATTAAAAAAGATTATAAATAAGACCCTATAAAGGCTTTTTATCTTTTTTTAATAAAATCTTATGCTTTACTTTACTAGTTAAAAGTTAAGTAGCTTCTTACTTAAAAAAAACTTTACTTTAGTAAACATACTAGGGTGGCAGGACCACCTTTACTTTTTTTTTAGTTTTTTTTAATTAATAAAGCACTATAAGTACCAGTCCCTTGTGCATAGTTTTTATAAACTTTTATAATATTTTAATTTTAATAAAAGGTATATGGTTTTGCCAGGTCCATTCCACCATAATAAGGTAAAAATTTAAATTTAATTTAACTATCTAGGGATATCCTAGGACTACTTAATAATTTTTATAAATAAAATTAATAATATAATATACTAAGTTAAATATTTTTATAACTTTTTTTAAATTATAAACCTAAGTACAGGCTTATAAACACCTATAGTAAGAAGTAAAAGTGCTATTAGTATATTAAACTAGCTATATTATACGGTTAGTATTTATTTTAATACCTTGCTTTTATAAATATTAAACTAAAATAAAATTAGTATTAGCCCTAGTATTAAGCAGTGCCTTAAACTATTAATTTACCTTATTTTTTTATATTTTAAGATTTACAAGGATAAAAAAAGTAATTTTTTTTTTTAAATTATATAACTTTAATAACTTAAGGCCAGGGGATTACTATTTATTTTTTACTAGTTTTTTTTTAAGCTTTTTCTTATTTAAACAGGCCTTTAACAAGTGGCCTAATTTACTATAATTAAAATAAA
>NW_020798028.1:0-1228 GCF_003369625.1 Aspergillus mulundensis | reverse complement strand
TATTAAAAAAAAGGTGCTAGGGTAGATATTTTTAAAAGTATAACTTTAAATATAATTATAGTTTATTATATTTTACTTTAATTAAAAATAAAACCTTTTTTTAAAAACCTAGGCTATTATATTATTAATTACTTTTATTAATTAATATATATAAGTTATTAAGGCCTTATAATTAAGGTATTTATATATATAAGTAAAAACCTTTTAATAATACTTATATAATAAATAAAAAAGCTTAAATATTATATTAATATTAAGCATGGTATATACTAGCTACTAAGTAATAATTTAAGGTATTATAAAATAATAATTATAAAAAAGTTTAAAATATAATAGTAAATTTAATAAAAAGTTAATTATAATTAAGTAACAATATTTTAGTAAGCTACTTTTAATAATATAATTATAATAAATTAAAGCTTTAGTCCTGTAATAAAAAATATTATTTTTAATTATAATTTATTAAAATAGTGCTATTATAATATTATTATTAAGGGTGGGTAAGGCTAAAATATAATTAAAAGTAATATACTTTATTTAAGTATCTTATTTTATTTAATAATAAAATATAGTATAGTAGTTATAATAATATATTATAAAAATATATTTTAATACTAAAAGGCTTATTATATAATATAATAAGGCTATATTTAAGCTTTACAGGCGTAAAAATATTTTAAAGGCTAGGTATAAAGTATAAAAAGGGTATATTATTATATTTTAGTAATAGGTTATAATATAATTATTATAATAATATATTATTAATTATATTTTAGTGCTAAAAAACCTATTATATAATATATTAAAGGTATATTTTAGGCTTTATAACCACAAGAATACTTAAAAAAATTATAATAAAAAATAGCTATAACCAGGCATAAAACATGTTTAATATATTATAAAAATATAAAAAAAGTATTTAAGGGTGCGCGCGCCTTTTATTAAAATATTTTTAAAGCACGAAGCTAGTAATTTAAAATGCAAGATAAAAAAATAAAAAAATACTTAAAGGCACGGAGCTAGTAATTTAAGGTGCAAGACAGGAGAATAAGAAGAACGCTTAAAGGCGCGGAGCTGGCAATTTGAGGTGCGAGACCTAGGTATTATAACTACTTTATAATATATATTTTATTACTTTTTATTATTTATATAAAGCCTATTTTTAGTTAGCTAGGAATAGTATAAATAAGAATAATTAATTATTTTTAAACTTATTATATTATGCATG
>NW_020797902.1:1180727-1186350 GCF_003369625.1 Aspergillus mulundensis | reverse complement strand
TTTTATATTATAAATAATTTTTCTTTTTAAATATTATAAAAATATAAAATTTATTAAATTTTTAATAAAATAAATATTTTACTAGTTTTTATTTAGGGATTAATATAAATAAATTTTTATTGGTAATTAAATAAAGTACAGTCTTTTACCCTTGGATCTGTGGGTCCACTAAATGGCCTATCCTGAAAATTAGCCATATTAGTAAGCCACCTAGTAGTAAATTCTAGGCAGCGATTTTGGCCACTAAGCTTAGTATTAGTATTATACCAAAGCCCTAATATTAGGCCCCTTTCCCTAGCCTTTATATAAAAATGAGTTTGGCTACTTAGGAGAAAATCCTTAGGGCGTTGATTAGGGCTAGTAGCCCTAGGATCACAATCCCAAATAATTAAATATTTTCCCTGTTTTTTAGGGGCCTTAATAAAGCCTCCAGCCCAAATATGCCAATTTTTTTGATCCTAATTAGGATCTGCAACCCATGTCCCAATTGGGGTTGAAAATAGGGCTAAGGCAGTAAAAAAATTACCCTTTTTAGCCACTAAAAATTTTGAAAATACTCCCCTAACACCTATTTCCTGTTTAGGAAGGCCTCCAGCCTCCCAATTAGCTTGCTGGGTTCCATTTGGAAATGATAACACTTTAAAATAAATATAAATATTGCCAAGGCGGTGAAGGTGAGCCAAAAATTCATTAATTTGGTCAGGTGACATCATAGGGTCGAATAATGGCTCTAGTAAAGGCCTATTTTAATTTATTAAAAATTCTTTTTTTCAAAAAGTCAGGGGTCTTGCTTACCTAATTATTTGTTGTTGCTGAGTCATCTTTGGTTGCCTGGGGGATTGGGGTAAGGTCTTTTGTTGATTAGTCATGTTAATGGTTGCTTTGAAACATAAAAAAGACTTTTTTTAGGGGGGGGGCAGGTATTTATACCTTTGCCAAGCCAAAAAACAGGCACTAGTAATAAGCAAGGTTCTAAGCGAGCCACTAGCGCCTTGGCAACCGTATAGCACCTTGCTTAGTAACTAGCGCCTTGGCAAGCCCACTAGTGGCTTGGCAAACCTATCAAAAACTTGCTTATTTATTAGTGTCTTGGCAAAGCCACTAGCGCCTCGGTAAATTCTCGCTTACCACTAGCGCCTAATTCAAGGCTTGGCAAAGGTATATAAACCCGGCCTCCCCCCCTATTAAAATTTATTTTTTTTTACCACCACCACCACCATCAACACCACCAACACCACCAACAACAATTTTCTTTATACTTTTTTACTCTTTGGCCTTTACTATCTTAGGGTTTAGGGTTTTGCCCTAAAAAAAAACCAAAAAAATGCCTCAAATTCCTGGTCTTCCTGAATTTCTTATTTTTCATGAAAAATTCCGCTTTCTTTCATGCACCCGATGTCTTGAAGCGCTCCACCCCACCAAAATCCTTGATCATGTGACTCAATATCATCCTAGAGAGGAGATTAGTCAGCAATCTCTTAGTCAGCTTGATCTCCAGTCCCTAGAGCTTAGTCATCAAGCAATTCGCCAAGAACCTGAGCTTATTCAGCCACTGAATAGCCTAGAGGCCCCTAGGGATGGGTTTCAATGCCAAGAATGTGGCAAAATTCGCCTAAGTGGTGACGTCATGCGATGTCATATTAGGGAACAACACAAAACAACTGGCAAAGCTCAACAAAACGCCTTAATTCAACAAATCAAGCTCCAAAGCCTAACTAGGGATACCTACCTTTTCTAGGTTGCCATGGCAACACATAACACATCCAATAACACTAGCCTAGGGTTAGGGTTAGCGTCACGAAAACGGCCTCATCCTCAGTCAACATCAACACCTAGCAGTCCAGCAGAACCAAGCCAAACCCGCCCCCGAATTCATTCACCGCCTTCAGAAGCCTTGGCAATATTACCTAGCCCAGCTAGCCTAATTAGGCAACAACACCAAGCCCTAATTACCTTTATTAGGGCTTCAACAACTATCCAGTCAACTAGTGCAACTTATGAAGCCCATGGCTTTCATAATGAGTCTTACTACCCCGCCTTCCTAAATGGGAAAGATTCTGCAGATCTTCAAAAACTATTTGAATTTGACCCTCATCATGCAAAATACCTTTCTGCCGTCATTCACCGCCTTCTTCTTCGGGGCCATGGCAAAATTCCAATTACTTCAAGGCCCGCTCTGCAATCCCTAAACACCTTTAACCCTAAAGGTGAAACACTAAAGCCATTCAGGGGTCTTCAAAATATTACCTTACTAAAGGCCTATGCGCTAATTTTCCGAGCTTACGTCATCTTTATGTTGAATTCTTTTAGGGTTTTGGATAGGGGTGGGCCAGCCTCCTACCAAGGCCTTTACCAGCTTAGTCAGCCTCAGACACATGGCCTAGAGCGGTTTAGCGCCTTTTTGGATACCATACCTTTGGCAGAAAACCAAGGCGGTGAGCCCCTATCAGTCAATGAGAACCCAGTTGACCTGGATGATGATGATTTTGATGAGGATCTTGATAATAACACTCAGGAATTCAGCCCTAACCCTAATTTTAACCCTAGGGTTGCAAATTTGGACCTAGGGTTTGAAGACTCGCTTATTAAGCAAGGCATGACTAAGCTGTTGCCCCTGGTGATCGCCCTAGTGGAGGAACACACCAATGAGCCAATGACAACACCCCTGAACGCCTTTCTGGCGTGTTACTCACGTGACAACAAGCGCAACTGTTTCAGATATTTGGGGGTGATTAGTCAGCATTTTTCGGCTATTATCAAGTGTCACCAATATCTATTTTTAGCCCACTATCATGACAAAATTGTCCACACCCAGCCCGCCCATGACAAAGCCAAAATGGTCGATTTTTTTGATAATTGGATGACTAAGTGGTTCACCGCCCGGGCAGAATCCCCACTAGGCCATGTGTTAGCCCTGCGAAACATCGCCTTTTCAATTACTAAGCATGACACATCCCTGGGTGACATCAGTCTCTTGGCACCAGACCTCTTAAAATACCAAGATTTCCGAATTTCACGTGATGAGCTCAGCACCTTCCTAGTCCATGCAATTACGTCATTGGCGCGTCGCCTAGGTAACGAGCTATTTTTGGATTTTTCAAATTTTGAAGAGTTTCAGAAAATTGGCCTTACCCTGGGATCTGCCTCAGAATATGAGATTATTAGTGAGATTACTAATAATTTCTCTATTCTCCAAAACCCTAGGGCTCAGGAAGCGTCTGAAACCCTAATTTCTAGGGTTACCAGCCCAGAAAACCTAGGGTTTTGGTTTGAATCAGCAACTAGGGATGGTCAGGTAACCTGGGAAATCAAAGAAACTAGGGCTAGGGCCTATTTAAAGGCCTCCAAGGCCTTTATTAAGGAGCTTCTAGCCCTATGTCACATGACTAGTGGGGCCCCGGCACGTGGCACTGAGATTAATCAGGTGATCTGGCGCAATTCACCTACCACCCCTAGGAATATATTTTTGGACCCCGCAACACACCTCTTTGTTATCCAATTGGCCTATTCAAAAAATATGGCCCGCTCAGGCTTAGCCGCTAATTCACTAAGAGTTCTACCAGAGTCTCTTTCCTATTTGGTACTAGTCTACCTTGCTGCCATTCGCCCATTTGAAGAATTCCTAATTTTGCAACTTAAAAAGGAATTTCCGCAAGAAGATTATTTACTATTCTTTGCCATGGAAACCAGCRAGCTAATATCGTCACGTGATATGTCAACAACACTAGGCTTACTAAGCAAGGCCCACCTAGGCTCCAAGCTTACCATTAAGCCTTGGCGCCATATTACCCAGGCATTTGTTYGCCATGGTATGAAAGAGGACCCACTTGCCTATTTTGGAGATTCTAGTGAGACTCCTGATGATCCTGAAACACTAGCGGCTCGCCAAATGCACCATTCACGTGACAGGGGCCAAAAAAGCTATGGGCGATCCTTAGTCAGCTTCCAGGGGGTTGTTCCTGACGCCCAGTCAGCTATGATGTCATTTAGTCAACGCTGGCATTCCTATTTAGGCCTAGCGCCTGATCAGCTGGCCCTAGGAACCCTATTTTACCCGAGAAACGCCCACCATGTCAATCCTAGGGTTTTAGGGTTAGGGTTTCAATCTGACCACTCAGAGCCTTTGGCAATGCCTTTAGCTAAGCCAATTGTGGAATTTAGGGCTCCTCAGCTCCCTGGAAAAACCGCCCCACTTAGGGCTATTTCCATTGGGGAATTCAATGAGTTTATCTCATTATATGGCGCTAAAACACATGAGACCCCTGAGAATATTGATCTTAGTCAGCTAGATCAGACTCAGGTTGCCCGGGCAACCCGGCCCCCGGCTCCAAGCTTACCTAAGCTGGATCTTGGCATTCTAGACCATGTGTTACAGGAATTTCTCCAGGATGACTCAGCAACATTTCGATCCCCTGAGCAACGTGTTGCTTTGAATTTCCTATTTAGGAAGTTACCCTACCTTTTCATTGTGTTACCTACTGCAGGGGGCAAAACAACACTTTTCCTATTAGGGGCTAGCTTGGCCAGTCAGAAAATGACTATTATTATCTCCCCACTGGTTGCCCTGAAAATTGACCTTTTTAATAAGGCATTAAAATTAGGGCTTCAACCAATGTTGTGGGATGATACTAACCCTAGTTATGTGACTACCCGCCTCCTATTGGTCCAGATTAAGCATGTGGATAGCCCTAAGTTCCTAGGGTTTTTCCAAGGCCTTGCCAAGAAGAATGAGGTTGAGCAAATTATCTGGGATGAATGTCACATGATCCCGCTGACTCAGCATTACCAATTAGTCATGAACCGCGCTAGTTAGGTGCTTATGTTAGCAATCCCGCATGTGTTCAGCTCGGCTACCCTAACACCTGCTACCAAAAAATTGCTTATATTAATGTTTCAGCTAGACCTATTTGGGGGTCAGATTCCGACTATTTAAGCGGATCTAACCCTAAAAAATATGGCCTATTACGTCATCCAGTTTCATTTACCAAAGGCTAGTTATTATTCAGAACTACTAAGCCTAATTGGGAAATTTACTCGAAAAAATCAGGGGTCTAGGCCTCAATTTTTGGTGTTTTGCATGATGAAACAAACACTGCATCAGCTATACAACAGGCTAGTATCGGAATTCGGAGAAACTATCGCCCGGGTCTATGGTGATCAATCTGACAATGAAAAATCGGCAGAATTAGACCGCTTTCAGGGCGGTAAGGCCTGGTTGCTCATAGCAACCAATGCTTTGGGAGCTGGTTTTGACTTCAAAAACATTGAAATTGTTGTTCACCTAGGGGGTGCCTGGGGCCTATCAGATTTTATGCAGGAATCTGGTAGGGCTGGGCGGAACCCTAAGTCACGTGGCTGGTCTTACTGCTTAGTCAGCCCAGATGACCTAAAATTTAGGGTTAATGATACTCAGGAACGCCAAGAACACCGGAAATATCTGAATGAGGCAATTTGTCGACGCCGGCCAATTTCAATGAATTTCAATGAGAAAATTGAGTCATGTGACCCCAGCTGGGCCCTCTGCGATCTTTGCCAAGCCCGAATGGACCAGTCTAACCCAGTTAGGCAGGCGGTGAAGGCCTCCTACCAAACACATGAGGAACAATTGGACTTCTTAGTGTTT
>NW_020797902.1:1175266-1176757 GCF_003369625.1 Aspergillus mulundensis | reverse complement strand
TAATAATTACTACCCCTTAAGGGTAGGTAATAATACTTACTTTTTAAGGTATTATTAGTAAAAATAGCTATTGCTGCCCCTTAAGGGCAGGTAGTAATAGTAATTACTATTTTTTAAGGGTAGGTAATAATACTTACTTTTTAAGGTACTTTTAGTAAAAATAGCTATTACTACCCCTTAAGGGCAGGTAGTAATACTTACTTTTTAAAATATTATTAATAAAAATAGCTATTACTGCCCCTTAAGGGCAGGTAATAATATTTACTTTTTAAGGTACTTTTAGTAAAAATAATAATTATTACCTTTTAAAGGTAGGTAATAATACTAGCTTTTTAAAACACTTTTAATAAATATAATATAACCTTAATATTTACTTTTTTAGTTATAAGGGTAGTAATTACTACTTTTTAAAAGTAGGTAGTAATACTTATTTTTTAAAATATTTTTAGTAAAAATAGCTATTACTACCCTTTAAGGGCAGGTAATAATATTTACTTTTTAAAGTATTTTTAATAAAAATAGCTATTACTACCTTTTAAGGGCAAGTAGTAATACTTACTTTTTAAAATACTTTTAATAAGTATAATATAATTTTAATACTTACTTTTTTAGCTATAAAAATAGTAATTACTACCCCTTAAGGGTAAGTAATAATACTTGCTTTTTAAGATATTTTTAATAAAAATAATTATTACTACCCCTTAAGGGCAGGTAGTAATACTTATTTTTTAAAATATTTTTAATAAGTATAATATAACCTTAATACTTACTTTTTTAATTATAAAAGCAGTTATTACTACCCTTTAAAAATAGGTAGTAATACTTGCTTTTTAAGGTACTTTTAATAAAAATAGGTATTATTACCCCTTAAGGGTAGGTAGTAATACTTACTTTTTAAGGTATTTTTAATAAAAATAGGTATTACTGCCCTTTAAGGGCAGGTAATAATATTTACTTTTTAAAATATTATTAATAAAAATAATTATTACTACCCCTTAAGGGCAGGCAGTAATATTTACTTTTTAAGGTAATTTTAATAAATATTATATAACCTTATTAACACTTGCTTTTTTAATTATAAGGATAGTTATTATTACTTTTTAAGGGTAGGTAATAATACTTACTTTTTTAGGTATTTTTAGTAAGTATAGCATAACCTTAATACTTTAGTAATCCCTTTATTAATAAGTTACTAAAATATTTCTTCCCCCTAACCTAAACCCTTAAACATGTTTTTCCTATATAATTTTTTAAAAAAAAGTAAACCTTAAATTTAGGGTAATTTTTATTTAATTTTTCTTATTTTAATTAAAAAGTTTTTTAATTTTTTATAATTTTTTTATAATAAGCTTAGTCCTGGCTATTAAAATAATTAAACCCAAAATTTTTATTTAAAAAATTAAATATAATAAAAATCAAACCCTAAAAAGGTAACTTTTTTTCTAACTTTTTAAAAAAAGCTAACCCTAAGTTTTAAACCATATTTTTAAA
>NW_020797902.1:1102236-1173650 GCF_003369625.1 Aspergillus mulundensis | reverse complement strand
TGCTTTTGCTAGCCTATAAACTAAAAATACTTTAAAAACTTTATTACTTAAAACTACTCTCGCGCTGCTTTATTCCTAGTTAATTATAAATTTTAGCTTTTTAAAAATGCTTTTCCTGCACGGGAAAATGCGTTTTAGCTTAATATTAACCTATTATTAATTAATAATAAAGTAGTTATAAATACCTTAAAGTAAAAATACCCTATTATTTATAAGGTAGTAAGGGCTTTTTTAAAAATATAAAAATATTTAATTAATATAAATATAGCATGCTAAATAAATAATTAGGTTATCAAGGTATTTATAAACACGCTATATTTAATATTTAAAAAATTAAAATATACTTAATACTTTTTGCTAGTTTAGCTTAGTTTTTATATTTTTATATTTTTTATTTTTAATCTCCCGCCTGTTAGGCACACTTTTTTTTATTATTAGGTATTTAGTTACTTATTTTTTTTTATATTTTTTACTTTTATTACTATAATGATAAATGCACTTTATTTTATAAATAAGAGCGTCCTTTTTTATAAGGGGGACTTATTAATAGCTAGTAATACTTATATTATTATTAATTATTACCTTTAATCCTATTATTATTCCAACGTACTTAGCCTACCTTAATAATTATTAATAATATTATGAATCTTCCTTTAAACCATCTATCAACAACAAAATAAGTGCCTTAGGCATCTAGCACGGGTAATATTAATACTTTATAATGGCGTGACCCAGGTGCCTTAGGCATTGCTTAATGGCGTGACTCGGATTAATATCGGCCCTGACATTTAAGGTCTTAAATAAATCATAATAAGTAATAAAAACAATAATAATAAAAAATTATATTTTATTACTATATAATAATAAGTGAGTATTATAAATTATTAATTTATTATTTATCTAAAATAGCTTAGCGCTAAATTATGGATAATTTTTTTTTTTAAAAAAAAGAAATTATTGAAGCTAATATTAATTTAGATTATACTATTATATTATATTTAAGGTACCTAGGTTATATTATGATAAAAAATTAATCTTACCTCAGCTAGATACTTAAAATATTTATTTAATATCGTAAATTCTATCACTATGAATTATTATATGAAGGTTAATTTAGTAATAACTTAAATACTTAATTATTTATATATAACTAGGGATTTTAGCTTAGGAACCTTAAAATTTAGGTACTATTTAAAAGGTAAACTAAAGGCGCGCCTTATACTAAATTACCTTAAAAATTAAAAAGTAATTATAAAAGGTATAAATATAAAAATATTTAAATATTACTTACTTTTTAAATAAAAATAGCTTAAAAATAGCTTAAAATCTTAAGGCTTTTAGGTAAGGCCTATATAAAAAAGTTAAAGGCTATAATATATATAGTTTTTTAAGTAATTTTTTTAGTTAAATTTAATAAGGTTTTAAATACTTTATTCTTATTAGTTAAAAAATACTTTACTAAGAATTATTATTATTAGTAGAGAACATCTGGGTGCTAGGGCGCCCTTACAGTACCTATATGAATTCAAAGTGGATATAAATCATTTAATCTAAAGATTGAGACATAAATGCTGTGCAGTGCAGCTTGTCCTTGGGCCTGGGCCCGCCTAAATCCGCGCCAAATACATCTCTAGGCCAAGCAAAAGACATTAGACTGGCAATGCGGCATAGGTACTGATGTTCTATTCGCTCAAGGATGAGTCATTGTGCCAAGGTGTTTGCTTAAGTAGGTACAGTAAAAAAACACGACCCCGCATCCCTTCTGAGAACCCACCACCTTCGACTCCGATTCTCAAAATGCACTACTACCTTACCCGGCCCCAGAGAGACGGTGTAGATGCCGACGAGTGGAAGCCCGAGTCTGACACCAAGGCAAAGGCCAATATCGAAGAGTGGTACCGCGCTGGACGGCTTCTATTCCCGCGCGAGACCCTTGTAAGCATACGCGACCAGCTGCGGAAACCGCCGTCCAAGGGAGATCTCGTCTATGTGAAAGCACTTGATGAGTTAACGTATGAATATGTGGTGCAGACAGGGGAAATGAAAATGCCGTTGGGCTTCTTTGGCGCTCCCCAAATATACTATACTTCGTTTGACTCCCTCAAGCGAAACACCGAGCACAGTCTCTCCCGCGCATACTTTCCCGTTGGCCTTGCGCATCTCCTGCTGCCGGCTGATGAACAACCAGACCCACAAAATGTGCAGGATATCAATGCCGGGGTGGATGCTTTTAATACTGCCATGCGCGAATGGGAGGCTGGTGATGCATGGAGGGAAATCAAGACGACCTTGCTGTCGCTGAAACTGCGTGTTCAGATCAACAAGATTATTGGCATGGCCAGCGGGCCCTTCGCAGCGACCTCGAAATTCAAACACACTGAATGGGAACGCTCACGGCGCCGCTCAGCAGTCCAGAATGCGTTTATTGTATCTCTGAAAAACGCACTCCAGGAGAGTCACCTAGGAGGCGACAATGTCCAATGCTATGCGCAGGATCCCGCGTACGACGCAGCAGACCTGGCTGTTCTACAGCAGTCCGGCGTCGAGGTCGTGGAGGATCCAGACGGCTTCCTCCACCTTGACAACGCGTCGTTGCTCTTCTCTTGCAGTCCCAACATCTGCGTCAAGGAAATTGTGGCGGATATGGCGCGACCACCTATTATAATCTGGTGTGCTGTGGCAGACGAACCGACAACCAATTTGTACTTTGTTCTTTGCCCGCCCAGGGCACGCCTCCGAGGTTGGATATTAGCTGACATGTCTCTAGGACTGACCCCGACTCTCCACGCGTTATTGAAATGATTCGGGCCGAGTACGACAAACTAGCATGGCCGGAGGATGACGGGGACAACTTCACTACAATGGCCATTTACGTGAAGAAAAACGCCAGGGCGCCCTAGGAATGGTCAATGGATCACTTTTTATCATCATTGGAAGCTCATAGGAAACATGCACCGCATTCAAGCATCCACCTACAACCTCACAAGCCCTCCTACATAAACATGTCGCTCTGGATTCTTCCCAGCCGTAGTCCACCTCTTTATCATGCAGAACTAAACACGATCTCAGAGACAAATATCAACCAGCGCCTTTGCAATTGTCTCATGTTTGACCTCACATCCACCGTTTGGTCTGGTAACGCAGCCTTCGCGGAGAACCTGTCCAAGACATTTGACATCCTCTTCCCCTCTCACATGTTGCCTTAGTAGTTGATACGCCGCAGCACATGGAAGTCCATCCTGAGTGGGAGACTGGGCCAGGTTGTCATCGACCGTTCCAAGGATATCCACCTCTTCACCGGCGGAATCGATTGTCAGGCTGGAGAGGAGTTTACAAGGAGGAGCATTGTCCTGCCGCTGCGGTTCATGAGTTGCGACTGGTAGCGCGTTGACAACATGGCTTCCGTTTCCTTTATCCTGGATGCCCTCTTGAGGTGCAAAGTTACCTAGTGGTAGTCTGATTGTCTCGCTTGAAGAGACATGCACATCTTTACTAGCACGATCTGCACTACGAAGAGGTCCCTCATCGTGCCTGGCTCCCTGAAACCGGTTGTCGCATTTGTCTAGGCCTCCCAGTGGCGTCGAATGTTTTCTTTCCTCACATTCCGCCCTTGTTTTCAGCCACCTAGTGATCTCTTGTTCACTCACGCGAAGCTGACCCAACAAGGCTCGTAAATGGTGATTCTCCTGGGCGACGAGTCTGGCGGCTGCTTGAACTTCGACCGTAGCTTGAATACCTCTCTGCTCATACTCTCTCACTTTCTTCTCCAAGTCAACCGTATATTGGCGCTGGCGTTGCCTGGACCGACGCTTGTTCTCCCGTAGACGAACCATTCGTGCTTCTTCCTGTGTTTCTGTGAGATTGCAGTAACCTGAAGTATCTAACCAGGCAATTATAAATTCCTACCTTGTCAGGCGGCATCGTGAAATGTGGGAGCTTGGAAATGGTGGAGGATCAGTCTCGGGTTGCGTTGAGTCAAGTTGAGATTTCACACCGATTCCTCTGCGGGGAGAAGAAGACAAAGAGGGTCGACAGACACATCTGGAATGATTGGTCAGGCCTCTGTGTGGCACAAAGAAGCCTCCTCGGCTCATTATCGCAGCCGTTTCCGTCGTTCCTCACGGGCAGAATATGAGGTGAGATAAATAGTTGGCGAAAGCAGTTCGAGAACTGTCGCTTTAAAAGAGTCTTCAAACCCGACATTATCCACCATCAACCATTTGTATCCATCCATACCTGCCGATCCTTCCTAGCCAACCACCATTATGACCCCAGACTCGTCGCAAGCGTCGAAATCTGGCCAGGTACCGGACGTGGAAGCTCAAGGACCGCCATCACCAGTCCAAGACAGGCCAGAGACCGAACAAGATGGCATCGATAGCTTTCAGGATAACAGCAACGTACCACAAATGTCGTTGATCAAGCTGTTCTGGTTTTTCTTCTACAACTTCGGTCTCTTTGCCTGGGGTGGGCCTGTGGCTCAGATAGCCCTGATCAAGGACAAACTGGTGATTCAGGATAAATGGATCACATTACCCAGATTCCAGCGAGTCTTCTCTGTCTACCAGATCCTTCCGGGACCTGAAGCCGCGGAACTTTGCATGGTCTTTGGTTGTTTATCGGCCGGTCGAATTGGTGGGATTGTTGCTGGCATTGCGTTCATCCTGCCTGGGTTTATCCTCATGCTGCTGGCCTCTTACCTGTATTCATTGGCGGGGTTTGAGAACAAGTACTTCAACGCTTCTTTTAGAGCTGTTCAACCTATCGTTTCTGCCATGGTATGTTCTCATCCGCCACAAGCCAAAGCAACGGACAACAAAACCCAACTGATGCATCTCGAAGATTCTCCGAGCCACTCACAAAATCGCCGACCACTGCGTCATCAATCATGCCACACACAAAGTAAACCACTGGCTAGTCATTGCCGGCCTTTGCACCGCTCTCAACAGCGCACTTCGCATCAATATGTACTGAAATCACTGAAAATATCACTGTGTTCCAGACGTCTAGCGTGCTAACAGAGTTGTTCCAGTTTCATATCCCTCGGCCTGTATGGAATCATCTACTCCTTCATCGCTCGGCGGAAATGGATCATCTCTGGGATCCTCTTCGTCCTCCAATATGTTGCCTATGCGGTCTACGTCGTGTTCCGTGGCGTCCCATCCCCCGTCTCCCTCGCACTCGGCATTGCCAAAACCCCCAGTCTGCCCAATCTGCTCGTCCTGGGCCTTGTTGCTGGCACCCTCTCCTTCGGAGGCGCGTATACCGCCATTCCCTTTATCCAGGTCGAAGCAGTGTTGAAGGGCGGATGGCTACCCGCACATGTTTTCCTCGATTGCATAGCCATTGGCAATGTCCTCCCGGCGCCATTGGTTATCTTTGCAACTTTTGTTGGTTTCCACGGCGGGTTGAAGGATGGGCTTGGTAACGCCTTTGCTGGCGCTGTGATCATCACACTAGGGATGTTTGCTCCGTGTTTCATTTTCACAATTGCGGGCCATGAATTGTTGGAGAAGTTGGTTAGGAATAAGGTAGGTGGCTATCTACCGTGGCATATATGATGTGCGTTATGGATACTAACCAGAAGATCGAAATAACCAGCTACTTTCAAACTTTTTCGACGGACTGTGTGGAGCTGTCATCGGAGTAATTGCTATTATAGCAGTGCAAACATTGAAGTCCAGCGTCCAGGGGACAGCAGTGGTTGAAAAGGGGGATTTGGGAGGAGCTATCTCTTTGCTCAGCGAGAGTGCGCCCGCTGCAGTGCTTTATATCCTTGGGTTGGCGGCGCTTTATAAATTCACCAACAAGTATACTCCTATCCTTTTGGTTGTTGTTGGGGCGATTGCAGGGCAGTTTATTTTTGTTTAGTCAGTGTTTCACAATGGTCAAGATAGGAGAAGAAATATGGATATGACTTGGGAAGTTAGCTTTCCGGTTGGGTGTTAGGTAGGTGAGCCTTTGAGCGTTTACTAAAACGAATGGCAAAGAACAGCCAATGGAGTTACGGGGCGAGTGGAAAGAAATCAAGCTATGATTTATTCTCGAGTTGAGGCTGTAATCTAAAAACAATGCATACACATGGGTGCTCTTGGACATGTGAAAGTAAGAAAGGCTTAGCAGACCCTTGACGGCTGATAACGAGCGGACGCCAGTGCGCATTGGCATATCGGCAATTGTTTTCAATATCCATCAAATGGACTGGGGTGCCTAGTAATTGATTTCATCCCAGAGGGCTCGAAGGTGCTTGGGATACGCGCCAGAGGGCATGCCTTGTCGAGCACCAGCCTGACGCAGCAGGGTACAGACACCGTTCTTGTTCTTATGGGCATGCCCAAGCGGTGCTTCTCCAACGCAGTCGGGCTTGTTGAGATCAGCGCCTGCCTTGATCAGCATCTCCAGAATCTCGCTGCGGCCACGTATTGCAGCCACTGCCACAGCAGTTTGGCCTAGGTTGTTGGTCCGGTCAAGGTCTTTCGGCCGAGCTTTGATCAAGATCTTCACAGCCTCGGTATGATCACGGACGGTGGCCAGAATGAGTGGCAGGTTCCCGTCAGCCTCGACCGAGGCGCCCGCATCGATCAGGGCCCTACAAGCATTGGGGGACCTCGTCGCATAACACAGAGGCGTCAGGCCCACGCCTCCACGAAGATCTTTCTGGTTCACGTCACAGTCTGGATGCTCCAAAATCCACTGAAGAACTTTCATATCATCGATTTCAGCAGCGAAGTGGAGGGTAGCGATTTTGTTAGCACCGCTCGGGTGGATGCTTGCTCCGCGATCCAGCAACAAGCGGACGGTTGAGTGGAAGGACTTGGTAGCTTGCTCTCGACGATGTGGCAAAGGCCAATTATCACGGTATTTAGTTATGGCTTTGGCAAGCGAACTCACAATCTGCGTGCCATTCACGTTGACTCCGGCGTCAAGCAGCTGCTTGATGACGGCAGGGCTGTGGTTCAGAACCGCGGCATCGAATGCGGTAAACGGCAATGGGGTCATCGGGTTGAACGCAATACTCCACTCACTTTCGTGCCGTGGCGAGTTGACGATGTGAGGGTCAGCATTGTGTGCTAGGAGTGCAGCCACGGTGTTGGGGTGGTTATGGTGCGAGGCCTTGATTAGTGGTGTGTTTCCATTAAAGTCAGTGCTGTTCACGTCAAGGCCAGCGACAGTATTCGAAGATAGGAGAGAGTTTACTATCCTCGCCGCCCCGCACAGTGCTGCGTAGTGTAGAATGGTATTCTTTCCTAAATTCACCTGGTGTCCGTGATGATAATGTGGAGGAAATTGTTCAACGTTAGCGCCCCTTGCAAGCATGAGTTGAATAACTTCAACCTGGTCTGCAGCGACAGCCTTCTGAGATAGAATGGGCTCAGCTCCATTGTCAAGAAGAAGCATGACAATCAAACAGCACCCACTTTGGGAAGCCGGTTCAAGCAAACTATCCCTGTAAGCGGCGTCTTGCCCAAGGACAGGCAGGATATCATCTTGGATCCATTGAACTAGTCCGGGTTGGTTATGAATGGCAGCCCAGCGGAACACTTCCTTTTTGTCCTCCAAACTTCCGGAATAGAGAACCGGGTGGCCGATATTCCAGGCAGGCCGAGAGGTCCTGATGAAGGACGCAAGGTCGCGTGGCTCGCCGTTGGCTTCCAGAATTGCGAGAATAAGCTCCGGCGGGAGGTCGAAGAGACGGAAAGGAGCCATGGCTGACAGAGTCTCGTTTTGTAAGTACGGTTCGAAAGTGATGAGAAGGAAGAATGTTTTCGAAGCGAGACGTTGATGGAACGAACTTGACCGCGGGAAACGAGAGGTATATATGTTGAAAGGGCAGATGTTTGGGAGGCAGCATTTCCTCAATTCCATTCACTTCATTGCTCTCACCTCTTTGTTTCCTTCACTGCTAGAGTTACAGTTCATCAAACTGACAATGGCTTGTATTTGGATAGCAGACAAGGAGCCCTTTGTGCCTTTGTCCCGGAGATAGGTAAAAGACAATCGCACCATGAACAAGGGAAGGCTCACATAGCTCTGTTGATGAATGAGGGCAGGACCTATGGATGGTATGTATATCCAAATTCTAGGCTGGAACCTACCTGCTCGACGCACTGCGGTCCGATCATTCCGTTGGCAATCCAGATAGATAGCGACAAGTCCTCCAGGAGCGAGGATTAGATCCCAGCACTCCTGACACAGTCGAGCTCGTCCAAACCTCCCTGGGCAGACCTCACCTCGGCATTGAGGGCTCCAAATATGAGGGGAGGCTGCAGTCCGTGGACATCATCATCCACAATGCCTGGCGAATAAAGTTTAACATTTCCGTCAAGTCGTTCGACGAGGTGCATGTAGTCCCATCTGATGCTTGCAATGTGACACTCCAACAGGGATACGCAGACGCCAAACATATCTGTAAGCGCACCTGCCTCGCCGCGTCTCTCTGTGCCTCTCCATTCAACAAATACAAAAGTGGCCAGTGCGACCATGCGATCCTTGTCATCCCTTACACTGGAGATGGTGACCAATTAGTTGCAACAATGGGCATTCTGACTGGATTGATAGCACGTACATAACTGCTAGCTTCAAGTACATACCGCTGCATGGTATAAAGCAGGAAAGGCATACATGAGTAGGCGGCAATTACAAGTCCTTCCAGAATCCTTCAATGAGCTGGGCAACCTCCGACACCCTCTGCCTGGCTACCCCATGCCCTACTTGTGGAATGACAGCAACATTCTTGAACCCAACTTCGTGCAGATCCTGGACACTGCAAACCTCATCCGTCTCACCGAGGACACCCAATGCTGGAATACCAGTCGCTGCGGCTCGAGCAAAGTCCGCGTGCCTGTCCAGCGCTCCGCCATCCCTGAAGACAGCCACGACGCTCGCCAAATGCCCCCGATGCTCCTTCAGTTCCCAGTCCCTAACAGCCTCTGCAACGACTTCGCCTCGTGCAACTCTCTCCTTCCAGTCCGATGGGACAACCAACTGCCCTCCCTCGAGAAACTCGAGAATCCAATCCTTTGCTGCCTCTTCCAGTCCGTTGCCACCACGCAAATACATTCTTTCTGTTTCGCTAAACTGGGCCTCACGCAGCAACCCTGCTGGCGCAACAAGGACCATCGACGAGACAAGGCCAGGGCGAGCGGCTGCCAAGGTGGCCGTCGTCGATCCACCAAACGAGTACCCAATCAAGTGAGCATCGGGCCAGTCCAGATGCGCCATCAGAGCCTCAAGGAGTTTATGAAAGAGGGCCGGCTCATGAGGAGCAAAGGGCGTATCTGTAAGCCCGTGGCCCCAGAGGTCGACAAGGACACATTGAGCGGATGGGAACCGAGATGACAGTTCCTTTGCTAGCGGCTGCAACCCGATTGCCGGTGTCTGGACGCCGTGGACAAACAGGACCCGGCGAATGCTGGTGGCAGCGTCATTGGCGGATGGCGATAGCTGGTAGTAGGCGACTCTGCCGTTCGGCGTGTGCAGATAAGAGGCCGGTGGCAAGAGCTGCCCGAAAGTCTGGATGAAGGCTGCTTCGGACGGGGCCGGAATTGGTTTGGCAGTTGCTGTCTCGCCGGGGCGAGGGAGGACGATCAGAGGAGCAGACATTGGTGCAAAGGGAGTTGCAGATGATGGAAGAGAAGAAACACACATCGTCTAGGGAGAGATAACAGCGTATTTATATCTCACGATGACTCCAACTGATGACAAATGCGGCTGAGCTGTGGGGACGGCCACTATTACTCAGTGTTGACCAGGACACACTCTATCTAATGATAATGCTCTGATGCGGATTAATACCAGCTGGGATTCGGACTCTATTGGTGCAATTGCGAGATGGGGGTGGGCTCGAAGCAACCATGGGAAGGGCAAAGACCGAGATGTCGTCAAGAGCTACGAGGGTTAGGAGCAGGACTGAGCCTCAACATGCCATACGTATCTGTCTGATGTGTTGGACTGTTGGATTTATTCCTGCAATATCGTCCCCATGTCTGCATTTTCCTGTAGAACTGAGCCGACCGCTCGAGCCTATTGATGTGCACCCAAGTTCACGGCGCAAACGTAGAGAAACCGCACGCAAGGATATTCCGGTGTATGACTTTGCAGTTGTGCAAAGAGCCCTAGCAGAAGCAGAAGACGCTCCAAGACCGACAACTCTGCTTCCGTCCAATTGAGCATTCTCTCATCTCTTAGCTTGCCGTAGTTTGTTCTGATACATGCCTGTGCTCCATTCGAAACCCAAGCTCCATGGGCTCGCGTGAAGCAAGAAGACGAGGCAGTCCACGCTCCTCGAGGTCTCGACAGAACTCTTGTTTCGAGGAAAAGGATTCGTCCGAGGCGTTCGCTTGGCCGTTAATCGACTGCGCCGCGCCGAGAGTGTCCCACAGCCAGCGTACTATTCTTGCCAGAGCTGTATCCCTTCCGGGGACGACCCCTGCCGCATCTGGTGCCTCGTCTGTGTGTTGTTCGAGTAATGCCTCTGTATCCGTGGCCAGGTCCGCAATCGTGCGGTACTGGTTGTGCCAGCACCTTTCGATGATATCGTCAATTATCGGATCACCCTCCAGCTTTGGAAAGCTCAATTGCTGGAGTAAGTCGACGACCCGAGGTCCATGATCGTAAGGATCGTCGGCCAGGCACTGATCGTCGTAGAGCTCGAAGCCATAGTTGATCAGGTAGTACAATGAGCCAAGCGCGAACTGCTCGGTTCTAGGACCTAGCACACCAGCTGTCCCCGGCGCTCCTTGATCTGCCTCGTCGCTATTCAGCAGTCTTGCGTATGGGCACGGGCAGGTTTCAAAATCCGTTCCGAACTCAGCAGTGTAGTCGAAGTCTGCAATCTTCAATCTATCACGGTCCAGCAAGATATTTTCGGCACGCAGATCTCCATGCGCAAGGTTGAGCGACTCGAGGAAAGCGACGCCTTGAGCAAGATCATTCATCCCTGTTGCTCTGGATGTCAATTTAGTAGAAGCAGCTGGCAATGGAGCACTTACACCTCTTCCGTAGTGGCAGTGGCTCCATGTATCTGACACTAGTCACTACGCGAGTCTCAGGGTCTCGAACCATGTTAAATTGCTTGCAATAGGCGAGAGATATATCTGCAAATGCTGGTGGTTAGGGAATGGATTGCAGCGCTTCAACTGCGGACACACCTCTCATGTACTCTAGGAATATCCCGTCTTCCGAGTAGAGGAAGCAGTGTACGAGGAAGGGGCAGGGCGGATGACGGGATAATAGTTCATAGATCTTGACTTCTTCACGAAACCTGTCTTTCTTGTCTTCGCCGGGTCGGGGAACCTTGACCACGATGAGGGGATGGACCTCGTAGACATAGGACATGCCCCCTCTCCAGACCCAATGTACACCAGGAAATTGGCGCTGGATACTCATGGTCTTGAGTGCGATGGCAGAAGAGGATGGGGCGAAGAGGAAAGAGACCCTAGACGAAGGAACAAGGGGTGAACACGAGGGGGCTGGGGTCACGTGGAATTGGCTTCATGCATTGTCTGGCAGGATCAAAGCCATCATGTGCAAGTACACTTTTAGCAAGACCGTCTATCGCTGCCGCCGTGTACTTGAGACCCCAGGCTTGGTCCTGGAGCTCAATGGCTGTGGCGGCTGTGGTATCATTAGGGAAAAGGGCTACTTCGGCCAGACAACGCTCAGGGACCCAAGCCCGGACTGTATAGCAAATGGCAGCTATGTGAAGGTTAATGGCAAGTGGACAAGGGCTTGAAGGCCTTGATTATTGAAGATCCCAGGAAGGACGACTTGAACTTATCTCTCGCAAACGTCAGCCTTCCATGCATCCCCTAGATAATAGCAACAACCGAGCCATCATACACCAACACACCGTGTTCCTTCCAGCATCGAATTGGTACCAATGGCCGCTAGACTAGAAACTCGTCTCAATATGTTTCTGCGCGGCCAAGCCGGTGATCGGTGTGATTAGTCGGCTTATATTCTCCAATGCATTGCAAGACATGTTCTCCCAAGAAGCCATTGTCTCCCAGTCTGGATGATACTGTTTATTGCCATGCCCAGTTTCTGCATGCACTGTCGAGTTTGTTTTACGGGGTTATGACCTGGTAATCCGTCTTTCTGCATCAAGTGGCCTGGCCGTCCTGAAGCTACGCTCATACCCAAGGCCTCCTCCCACAGATTGATTACGTTGATAAGCCGTATAAGCCCTCTGAAGGCCTCCGTGGCTTTGGTCGGTGGACAAGACTCGGCCTTTCCCGCAGAACTTGCTTTTTAAACACCAGGAAGGACTTTACATACATTCCTTGCTACGCACAAGCTTCGAGGCCAGGCCTTCAAGGGAATGACGATGGAGTCGGACATGTTTACAGCTCTAAACGTTGGAAATCTCGTAATATTAGGATATCATGGTGGAATAGTAGTAATATACAGTCTACCTGGGAACAGCCTTGAGCCGTACACCCTCCGCCGACGTCTCCAGCCAGACCTCCATCTTCCTCGAGGTGTCCTCCATCCCCTTCAGCGTCGGATCCGCCTTGAGTGGTGACGGCGCATCCACAGTAAGATCCGAGAAGAGCAACGCCAACGGCGACGACTTCCAGATATACTGATTGCGCGTGTGCAGGATCGTAATAGCCAGGAAGACACCACTAAGGAGAACTAACGCGCCCGGCAGAATCAGCCATGGCCAGCGTACATGCACGAATGTCTGCTCTGTCCAGGTACTCCCGATAGCAGTTTCGTCACACACCTTCGACCGCGCGTGGAGTGTCAATGAGGACGCGAGCGATTTGAACATTGAAGCAATATCGGTCAAGTTCCCTTGCGTGCCGTAGACAGCCTCGAGGGTATCTGTATCCCAGCTTGGCCGGTTGCTCACGAAGAGGGAGCCCTCGCCTTGGAGCAATGGGTAGAGGGAATTGGCCATGGCCAGACGACTTAGCCAGCTAACGTCGTAGACACAATCCTCTGTATCGTTCGTATACGGCTTCTCGCGGCGCGTCCCATTGACATAGCAGACGTCCGGCGTGATGGCAAAGTCCTCTGTGCCATATGATGTGATGTTCGATGCAGCCGAGACTGAAGTGCGGTTTTCGGAGAAGGAACCCTCTCGGACAGCAGCCTCGTACGTCTCGACGCAGAAATAGAGCGAGCATTCCGTTGCGCTGATGCCGGTTGTCCCGTACCCCGGTGAGCTGATGGCGGTAAAGTTCAGGATGATGGGGAGATCCGCGTCAGGCGGCTTGATCAAGTCTAGTCCCGTCGTGGCGTTCATGAGATACACCATGTTCATGGCAGTGGTGAAATAGAATCCGTTGGGTAGGGTGTAGTTGTAGTTCGTCAGCGATCCAAGCTGTGTCTTGTTAACCTCGAGAGAGTCCGTGATGTTGGCGCATCGACTGCAGAACCCAAGAGACTGATACGGCGCAAACGTGCAGTTCCCCGTTGGACAGCTTGCGAGGACCTCGTTGCTGTTCGGACTCTGGGTCTGGTAGATGCCCGAATAGATTGCGCCGGCAGTCCCCAGGGGCACCTTGTTGAGTCCTGGGCCTGCGCCCTCGCCGTAATCGGTGTACATGCTGGCGTTGCAAACCTGGACTGTTGAGTTGCCTGGGGCGTGCACCGAACGCATTTGAGTGCCGATGACTTGCTGGACGAACGGATCTGTAGCGGCTGCTATACACAGGACGAGACAGCCGAACGTAATGAGATGGCTGGGCGGAGTCAGTATGAGGTCAAGGAAGACTAGAGATCACGCACCGAGGCAGGAATCGAAACAGCACGACGAAAGCACCGATGAACCCGCGACTGGCGGCATCAAGGAGCGCAAGATCACTCAGCTTGTTCCCATCGCGGAACCACGACCATTTCAGCTGGGCAAGAGACTCGGTCAGGATGAATGCCATGGTCGCCTTCATGACGGTGCTGAAGACCGAAACCAGGGCGTTGAGAGTAATGCCATACGGCCAGTCGGGCATGGGCTGGCCATCGTAGTGATACAGGACCGCAATAATGGCCGCAAGGAAAATAAGCGAGATAATACACCCCAGGATCTCCAGGGTCCAGCTAGTCCCCCAGAACGGCTGAGTCTGAGTCTGCAGGAAAACCTGTTCGGCCGACGAGAGAGGGCGCTGGCGCGGTGGTGGTGAGGGCTCTGGAGGGTCGTCAAGTCGGACGTACGAGAGTCGGTATCCATCCTTTGGGTCTTCCATCTCGAACTGTCTTGGCCGTCAAGAGACGAAGAGTCAAGGTTGGCCAGGGAGCTTAAAATAAAAATCCTTCAGGGTGATCTACAGGTTCATTTCGTCATCCGGCCTGCAAGTGAAACTAGGGCCGTGAAGCGTGAAGAGAATTTCCTTGCCCGGTATAGCCTCAGAGGCGTTAGTGGGGGGGAATCCACGCCGTGCTGGCTCTCGCCGTATCAAAACGAGCTTTGCATGGAATGTGGGCCATCTGGGTCCTTGCAGTGACCGGGTCAGGCACAACCCCTGACTAGCTGGAGCTTGAACGGGTTTGCCACGGTCGGAGGGATCGACGCAATCCGTGAGAACCTTGGAAACGGCGCCGAATTGTTTACTTTGAGTGGTACGCTCTGGTCCACATCCACCATGCAGATGCCGAAATGATGAGCGAAATAGAGACTCAGTATCGATCAGTGCAGTCCTTACATCTATTGCTACGAGTACTTCGGTAAGCGTTCTCTCAAATGCAGGAAACATCAGTAGAAATTGGCCGTAGAGACCTCCTGCTACATGGGCAAATGGTTCAAGCTAAGTATACTGTTGTGGCCGATAGCAAGAAGTGCCCCAACCCGGAACGATCGATGGTAATGGTATTCATGAATGTTGATTATGGACAGGGTTGATGCCCGCTGTCTTGGCTACGAAGGTGCATGTACAATTAGGGGACCAATTGAAAGACTGGAAATATGTATTGGCTAGTGATCTTGGTGGGAGGTATGAGTAGACTGGTCGTGGATGACTTCAGGGAAATGGGGTAGACATGAAGGAGATGGAGTAGACTTTAAGGAGATAAAGTAGACATGATGGGAACAATGGTGTAGACTGAAGGAAACAATGGAGTAGACTGAAGAGAACAATGGCGTAGACTGAAGGAAAGAAATGGAATGGCATGACAAAGGAGAAGGGAAAAAGACGAGCATCACAGGAACACCGACCAGGTAGGATGAATCACTCATTCCAAGGCGTACAGAGGACAATGGTAGCTATGGTTCAAGCCCGCTTGGGTATCTCAAACCCATCAAGTTCGAGAGCAGCCAGTCTGCCAGGCCAAAGCGGGTTGAAGAAAGGCTGCAGCTGCGACGCAATCTGCTGGATACCCTGCCGGGCAACCCAAGCAGGGTGCTCGGTGACAAGATAACCCTCGTCGACAATGCGGGACACGATCACAGGGGCCCATTCCTGCGCGAGGGTGCGTTCCTGACGAGGGAACGAGCCGAGAAAGACCTTCGGGTTGATTCGAGAGCTCTCTTTGAGCCGTTCGCCGACCATCTCAAAGCGGGACGGGACCATGGGCAATCCGCTGGCAGCGCGCTGGGGTCTGATGTACCAAACGGTTGTGCCCCGGCGTGCGGCGGGCTGCTGGTCGAAGATGAGCATCAGGTTGGGGGTACAGGCCCGGGTTGGCTGGATGATGGTCACGTAGACGTTGAAGCGGTCGGCGAGGGGGGTAGGAGGATACTCGGGGGCGGCCACGATGGATGCGGACATTTCGGACATGGTAGCGGGTTCTTCGCGCTCGTGGGTGATGCTGGTAGTGGTATGAGTGGTATTCAAGGACGCCATTTTGGACGCAAGTTTTGCAGTAAGCGAGGTCACGGTGGGAGCTTGTGGTCTTGGATTGGACTGAGGATGAGGATAAAGATGAGGATGAAGGTGCGATTGAGGATGAGGATGAGATGGGGATGGAGGGCTGGGTTGGTTGGGGCATCGCTGGGTATATATCGCTTTGGGCAAGGAGTTCTGGAGGCCCATGGATTCATCAGTGAATCCGGGTTGAGGCCAGGCCAGTGAATGTCCAGGTGCAGATGCGGTCGAAGTCCTGCACGCTCAAGTGAATACTTCACCTGCTGATAGTAAGGGAGTACGCAGAAATCATCTCGTCCGAGAATGAAACGACAGAAGGCAGGAGTTATCGAGAGCCTAAGTCAGATTGACTGTGGCTGTATCTCAACAGGATCTCTTCAACGTACCCCCTGACTCTGTACTCTACATGGCCTAGTTTCTCGCCTTCAGTATTCCCTATTAGGATGACTTACTCGATGCAGGCAGCTGGCTATCTGAGTTGTTGCAAGACTTCATAAAGAGTAGTTGCGCGCCCAGCGTACCGGGAGATCGAATATCAAAGTATGATCCAACGTACCCAGTCGTAGCGCCTTCGACCTGGGGAAGGTATCCTTTTCGACTTTTGCTTGGATATAATAGAATTGCTGCTGAAATTGGTCTGCCAGGCTCCAGCCCTAACTCGCGGCCTTTGGTGAATTAACACTTGCTTTCCATGTCCAACGCGTCTACGGGTGTCTAAAGGATACAAGTATACGATGCTACGGAGGTCAGACGATCGGAAGGTTTATTGTTATTTGGCACGAAGAGAAGTTATTTTGATAAAGAAAACCTGGTATGAACGAAAGTCTGGTAAAGTAGAGACGGAAACAATAGGTTCGAAAGCCTTGCCTGGCTGGCCACAGTCAGAAACACCAAGCATGAGATCAACGCATGAGATCAACGCTGCTCTGCCGGTCCTTGATCCTGCTGACGACGGTTCGTACGGGGCCTCGAGGAGCCAGCCTGCGCATCCCCTCCACCAACCCCAGCTCCACGGGCCGAATCAGCATCACTGCCATAGCCAGCAAGACCAAACATAAAACGGGCAAATTCCGGATCTCGAAGCATCAGGTCTAGCATCGCAACGCGGACAGGATCAGGCTCAATCCGCTGATCGTGGAAGCACCGGTCCTTGAGCATATCCGCCTCGTCGCTCATTTCGTACGAGAACGCATAGTGTCTCGTGATGAATTCAACAGCGTCCTCAGTCCTACTCACAGGCGGGGCCCGCAGCTGATCCGCGACGCAGGGACCGATGTTTGAGCGGAAGCGCTGGGCCGTTGCACGTTCGACGAACCCACGCTCGGCGAGGCGATCCAGCAACGCCGCCGCGTACAGCTGGCACCGCTGGGCCGGGATCGACTCGGCAATCTGCAAGATCTGAGGCACGTCGTGCTCCGGCACCTGCCCGACCTGCTCGGAGGACTCTGCGTTGGTGTCGCGCTCGTTCCTGTGGTGCTCGATCAGGCGCTCGTACTGCTCCGGCCCGTTGGTGACGTGGATCCAGTCGCAGTTGGTTGTGTCCTGCCGCACCAGGGTGAGCATGACGTGCCTTGAGTGGATGATTGGGATGATGTATTCCAGGTCGGAGGCTTGGAAGTGGCTGTGTTGGTGCCCGTAGGCAAGGACGATCTGGACGGTTCCAGTTCCGGAGGAGGAGGCGGTAGAAGCCATGACGATGAGGTGGGTCTTGGATAGGGATGATTCGGTATAGACGTCAAGTTGAGTTGGGGAGAGTAGATGCAGACGATGGACTCTGCTGGGTGGGATGGAGGGAGAAGGCAAACGGGGGTCTGTTGGCCTCTATATAGCCAAGTTCCAGAAGCTTCGCTGCTTTGTGATTCACTCGGTGATTCACTGATAGGCCCAGATCAAAGCATCATTGTTTCTCTGTTCCATTCACTTCATTGTCACCATACTACGATTCAAGGTCTTTGTTTAGGAGACTCCCTGGTATCATTGTCTCTTTCAGTGATCCCTTTCATGATCCCAGTCTCAACTATCAGACAATAAGCTCAGAAGACATCAAAGCACATTCAACACTTGTCAGATGGTTTGCCAGATCCAGGGGGACCAGAGAGTTCCAGAACGCCCGATGTACAGTCTATATTATACCACTGCCTGAGTGTTGCAGGAACCATTCAGCCCCGGCCCTCATGCTCATTATTTTGTCGGCATCCATATCGTGCGACAGGTTCGCCAAAGAAAGAGGTTGAGGGCCCGTACTGCTTCAGAGTGTACTGTACAACGGCAATGCAGTCCCCATTGAATTGAGGTGTAACGTGAGGTGGTCCCCAGGTTGGCTCCTGTGCCTGCGGGATTCTAAACGGCGTCAGGGACTGAGCGGTATCTGGATGACTCTCTGCAAAACGTATTCAACAGTAGGTTATATATCCTAGACTCTAAAGAGCAGAAGCCCCAGACTTGGACAGGACCTCCTTCAACAACCTCAACGACTCTGCTGCAAAGGCCACCATATTCTCGGCCCGGTTCCTGCTCCCGGTCTCAACCTCGCGGGTGTGGGTTACGTCCGCTGTCGATACGGCCAAAGCCACATAGCCGCTACAGAAATCAGCAGAAAACGGTGCATCTAGAAGGCTGTTGACTCACGGTGTCCGGTTCCTGGTCGTCCCGCCGGTCGGCCCAGCGGTACCACTCTCACTGATCGCATACGTGGATTTCAAGGTGCGGCGAGTATGATCGGCCAGCCCACCGACAATGTCAGGTGTAGGACCGCTGTAGTTCTCGATGTTCGCTTCTGTCCAGCCGGCGAAGGCTAGCCGGGACTCCAAAGTGTACACCTTCCGGTTTTAGTATGACTTCGAGCACGAATAACATGGATTGATGCCATACTGTCAATCCGCCCTTGTATATTGCCGAAGCTCCTGGAACAGAGAGCAGACATGCTGAGACAAGGCCTCCGGCAGCCTAAGCAGATCAGAATGTTTTCCTCGGTCTGTCGGGTGAGGGACGTACGGTCTCGGCCACGGAGACGGTCTCCTTGCGGGCCTTGAGAAGCTCGACAACTTCCTGGGCCAGCGGCTGCAGACTTGGTGGAGGAAACTCTGCCATTGCTATTTCGTGTGACGATTATGCTGGATGAGGACAGGACGATGTTCCGTCTCTCTCCGGAGATGGCGGGGTGAGGGGTAGAGCGTTAGTAAGCAGATATATCCCGACCTGTTATAGTAGCCATGGCTCCTAGGTGTGACTGGTGGGATGGCTATTGGCACAGGACGTCTCAGAAGGGGGGTGCTCGGCTCTGCAGCCAATGGCAAGTTGTTCTGTATAGTTCTGGCAGCAATAAAGGTGATTGGATGTGATGAGTGTATTGATGTCGATCTGCGCATCTTTATGTAAATCCATTCTTTATCCTCTAATAAACTCTATACATTTTATAGGAGGCAACTGAATGACTGACTGCTCGGTCTAATCCTTTCGGTCAGGATTCACGGTAACCCTCTGCGTCTCGAGGTCCTCGCTGCTGCTTTGGGCTTGCACCTCGACCGTCCCAGCCTGGTTCCAGTTTCCGAAGACAGCCATCAGGGTAAAAGGGATGGTGAAGCCCCATAAGGCAAAGCCCAAGATCATCTGGTTCAGATTGGGCCAGTGGGTCGCTCCTACAGCATACGCAATGGTACTGCCGATGGACTCCCACGACCTCAGGATACCAGTTGTCCTCGCGACATCGCCATCCGCTTGAGCGCCCTTGATTTCCGCCATCAGCCAATAGATGTACGTCTGCAGTACCTCGTAGAAGAACCGGAAGAACATGTAGACGGTAAAGGCCGAGTTGAAGAAGGGGCCATCGCCCAAGTCAAATGCCGGTGGCTCAGCCATACGCGAGAGCCTGGTTTGTACGATTGCGTTCCATGTCCAGGATGCGGTGACGAAGATCAGGACGAATATGTAGACTGCCTTGGAGCGAGTCTCCCGGGAGAAGTATTTCAGATCCAGAACGGTGCCGGTGATGAGGTTTGCTGCTGCACCGACGACGGCGGTCAGGAAGGATGCAAGAGCTCTTGATCGGACGGTAAAGTATGCTTTATCTCGTCAGCTTCTTTGTCGGAGGGTCAGAAGGGGAAAGACATACAAGTGAGGTAGTTTCCTTGATACGTGGAGCCAAACTGTCCAGCAAGAAAGACCGGAATAAGCAGAAGCATGTACTTATTCCGAAGCTGTTTCCAGATAGCCCGCGCCTCAATAGACAAACTCGTCTTCTTCATGTACGGGATCTTGGTGCCATTGCTTCGGACGACATCTTGCGGTTGGGACAGGAACAGCGCAAACGGAGCACCAAGTGAAGAGATAGCCACCAAGCCCAGGTACGTGGTGTAGGTGACCTTCCCAACATGCGCTGTATTGACATTGAGGGCAAGCGATATCGCACCACCAACAAGCGGTCCCATCTGCCGAATGCCCATCCAGACAGCGACGTACCGTCCCCTTTTGTCCTCCTCCGGATATCCGACGGCAATGGCAGCCTCACTGGCCCAGAGCAGAGACGCGCCAACTCCACAGAGGGCAGCTCCGAGCAGCCGAAACCACTCGTTCCCGTATCGATTGTTGCAGTATAGACCGGCGGCGTAGGGCGTGTAGAAGGCGGCACCGATGAACAAGGTCCACTTTGCGGTGATCTTGTTCGTGACGCCTCCGGCGAGAAAGCACCCGACCGACATGAGGCCGTAGGTTAGGGCATTGGCGGCATTATTTAGGAAAGGCTGTTTTCAGAGAGTTAGCAGTCACCCATTGAAAATCCAATGGCGAGGCGGCTTACGCTTGCGTTTCCTCCTGCTCCCAGATTGTTCAGTGCCGTCCAAATGCCGGGCTCGCAAAACGCGACAAGTCCAACGATGATGATCTGGAACAGACAAGACCGGTAGAACCGGGCCACTCTATCGAAAGCCATGGTCAATGTGAAATGCTGTCTGGGCACCTTGGAAGCATACCGCAGAGCTGGGCGACCTTTTATCTCCCCAACAAGAAGCACGTCAAGACCCATCACAAACACGAGATCCTGGTTGAAGTTTTGATGGCAGTCTCCAAGACCCGCGATAGCTTAGCATCCTATGAGGAAGCTTGGTGAGGCCCGCTACGGCAGTTTCTAAGCACGCCATGCTCCACAGAAATGGCTCATGCGCGAGGAAGCATAGATATATCGGCTGGTGCTTACTGACTTTGCCTCTGTGACTGGACATTACGAGGTATAAAAGCAATACTGCCTTCGAACCAAAGTATGTTCGCCCAACGACTAGGCCAACTTTCTGGTGGTTGCTCCCAGTGATGTTAGGGCTGGCCTCGGGGTCCGGCCGATGACGACTTTTCTCGGTCTGATTTGCACATCGCCTCCAACCGCTGGCTTTGTCTCTTGCAACAGTTTCAGATTGTCTTCCTACCCTTTGTCTCTGTCAATCTCTTGCCCATCGGCTATTTCACGCCTGGTCATTGTTCACCCCTGCCCTGATGACCGCAAGCGGTTATTGGATAACAAGATCTCCCTTTACCCATTGTTAAGCCTCTTTATATCTTTGACTGCAATATTCATCCCTCGCCTCCTGCATCCAATCAGTAGGCTGGACAGGACGCTGTTGGGCTTCTTTTACTAATATCACGTTTATTGGCCTGTTGTACAACAATGGACACCAGAGTTCAGAGGGATACGCTTTTGAACGTCTTTCAAACTGCTTTATTCAAAGCGGGCATTGTCGCCGTTAGACCAATCTTCTTCTATGCACTTCTATTGGCCTATTCCACAACAAGGGATATCAGAGTTCAAAGGGACACGCCTTTGAAGTCTTTCAAACTGCCCCATTTACAGCGGGCATTATTGCATTTGAAAGGAGAACAATGGCAAAGGACAAAGAGCATATTATCAAACACAGGCCGTACGCAGGCTGTGTGATGCATAAATACCTGCTAAAACTCCGTCCGAACATGTTTTGCACACAGACCAGTCTTCCAGTAACTACTTCCAGTTACTCCACTCAACATGTCTGCAGGCAAAGGTAAAGCTCCCGTTCGCGGTGATACCACTACTCAAGGCAACAGGTCTTCAAATAAGCTTGAATGGAAAATCCCTGATGGCGCTGACACCATCGATGACAATGATCTTCCCTCTTTCAAATTCACCATCCCTCAGGGTTTCGACCGCAATGTGCTGAACTTTACTCGCATGCCAAAGCTCGGTGAAGCCTGCATGGGCGGTACCGTGGACAAGGCTGACAAGACCATTACTGGCCGCTCATGCACAGGAACCCTGATCGCGACGTACCACTCCCCATGCATGGTCTGGGTGACCCCGCCCGAGGGACAGGAAGACACATTCGTACCCTGTACAAGCGATGATGCGGACCAGATTGCAACGTGGAAGGACGAGCACCGGCCTGGCGACATAGCATTTGGATGGTGGTGGAACCGCAAAACCAACCAATACTACAAAGGCATCGGGACAGTCAAGTACTGCCGTCGCAACGGCAACCTGCTTATCGTCGATCCCTTCTCCAGAGACGACCCGCGCCACGATCTCAACTTTCCCCCCGGAACGTGGAGGATGCTGGAGATTGAGCGTTTGCTCTACATCGGAGATACGGACCAGGCGGAGGAGCTGCGCCGGAAGCTGAGTGAGAAAGAGGAGAAGGCCAGGCAGCTCTACAAGCTGAGGCTGTATGTCGTGGAGGACACGGTGGAGGATCTGACCCTGCGCACGAAGAACTACACCATGCGTAAGAAGCCCCTTCCTCCCCGTCCGACCGGCTTCCTGGAGGAGATGATGGTGAAGAAGGGGTTTGGGCCGCAGTAAGTTGTGTCTCTCTTATGTCTTTCTTCTTGTCGCTCTTTAATCTGTTCGCTTGTTTTTACATTTCTAATCTATGCTGTTTTTATTGAGATTGTTTTCCATTTGTCTTCTGTAGAATTGTAATATGTTGTCTTATTCGTCCACTGTATAGGCACCTCGATATGCTATAGTTATACATACCCGAGAACTATTAGGCAACGCTGCCGACTCGCTCAGGCTGGTCACTGGCTTTCCTATTATTTTATCTCAAAGCACCTTTTCCATTACACCTCATATTTGCTGCTTCAGCTGATGACAGTTTGCAGATATATATAGTCGCAACGAGCGCTCGGGTAGCGGGCACAGAAGGAACGCTGTCTATCCACCTATTAAATAGGTATATCCTTGTCTCTAGCTAGTCTGACATATCCAATCCTCATCCAAGCAGTCTCAGTTAATTCTGTATCGGTGATGCCAATGCCAATGCCATACTTGACGCTGTCTTGGCGCCAAGCCCAGCCCGGACCCATGCGTTTCTCCGTGTCCCGCTCTCTCCCTCCCCTCCGTCTCCTCTCTCTCCTCCTCCGTCTTCTCCACCGTCTCCATCGCCATCTCTCCAACCACCATGCCAGAATTACCGAAACTGCCCAAGCGACGAGGCCGCATAGCCCGCTCATGCGATGCTTGCTACTCTAGGAAGGTACTCCACCCTTTTGATCTTTCCCTGGACTGCCCAAACTAACACCGTCACAGATCAAGTGCGACGCCGCCGCTCCCAAGTGCGACTGGTGCTCCCATCATCGTCTCGCATGTACCTACGATCGGCTCTCCAAGCTAGGTGCTGCAGTTGCGACCGCGGCGCCTTCCGGTCGTGAGGGGCTGGTTGAGACCTTCGCGCCTGCCTTCGCTCACAATCTGCAGCTGGCCGGCCGCTATCTGGGCAACATCTGCACCTTCGACGGCACTCCCTTCTTCTCGAAGGGCGGCCGCGAATGGGTTTATCATTGCACTGGCGAAATATTCTGTCCAGAATACCTTCCGTCCGAGTTGCCACAGTCACTTCAACCTCCCATGGCGGTCGCTTCCGACCTCCCATTGCCTGATCTGACCTTTCTTAACGAAGAAATCCGCCAGTATCTAGCCTCTCCTCTTGGATTGTTTTTTCCTGTCGTCAACCGTGCCCTGTTTGAGAGTACTGTTGATGCTGCCTACTCCCAGAGGTACTCCTCAACGTCTCCGGGACCGCACAGTGCCAGGGCATGTATTTTCGCACTCATGTCCTTGACTGCCTTGTCCGTTCATGGGCCCAGGGGATATCCTCTCAAGTACAGCGACCAGCATGCCCGAGAAGCTCACCGGTTGTTACCCAAGGCTCTTGAGGAACCGGTTTCCTTAGACGGCTTCCAGACTCTTTTAATCCTGGTATGCTGTCGCTCCCTGTTGAATGGGGAAGGACAGTACTAATGCAAATACAGTGTCTTTGTGCTCAAGGACTCGCCGGTGACTTTCACACCGTCGACCAGTTGCTGTCAGCAGCTGCGCGATACGCTTGCTACCTCAAGGGCCATATCTCGCCTGCGGCCGCATGGGAGAAACCGTCCGATAGTAATTCTCACATCCGACGACTCTTCTGGATCGTCTACGTTTGTGACAAGGGACTAAGTATGGTGACCGGACTTCCGCCTCGGCTGGAAGATGCACACTGTGATTTAGACCTCACGCAATGTCTGCATGGCGACCCTGACCCAGGATCCGATCTCCACACCTATGTTCAGCTAGCGTTCATCCAGTCCAGGATCCAGCGTGATTTATATTCGCCGATCGCTCTTCAGCAGCCGGAAGCAAATATCCTCCGAACCATCCGGGACCTAGATCATGAGCTCGACATGTGGAAGCGTTCGCTCAAGTCCAGCAATCAGCCGACCCTGCTCGCAGGCGGACGGGATCCCCTACACAATACTGACGTGCGATTTTCCATCTTCCATCTCCAGTACCACCATTGCATGGTCATGATCCACCAGACCAGCAGTCGCTGCGCTTCGTGGGTACAAAACAAGAATGCACGAGACCCCAGTTCGAGTCTTGCCATCTCCGTCACAGCCAGTCGGTCGCTTTTGCAACAGTTCGTGGCTTCAAGCCTGGATCTGGGCCCGGCGAATCTCCTGTACGATTTCCCCTTCTATCGGTTGACATTCTTAGTTCTAATGCTTCACCAGGTTCTCCATCTCCTACTTTATTCAAGCGATCATCGTATTGTTTTGCAACGTCCTGTGCAATCCCCTCGACGACGACTGCCAGGGCGATCTCGACCTTATCGGCGCTATTCCATCGTTTTTGGATCGACAGCATTTAGGAGAGACGCCCAGATCCTACGCCACCAGACTAGCTTCGGCTCGCAAAATTATTCTCGAATTAAAGCGCTTGGCCCAATGCGCTATAAACAAGGCCAACGAACATATACCGTACCTATCTACGCAAGAGCATCTATCTATGCAATGACTTGACTAAACAACGACAATCGGCAGACGCCAGTTATTGTTTGAGCGGAGTATAGCTCGCATTCCAGTCACTTTGTCGCCACTGCTTTTTCAAGGCGTCCAGTTCCGTGGCCGATGAATTCTCATCTCCCTCCGCTAGTGCACGTTCGAGACGGCCCTTTCGGCGCTGGCGGATGCAGTACCACACCAAGCCAGCGATAGCCAGAGCACCAGCTACGGCAGCACCAACGTATACTCCAATGTGGGCGCCTGTTCCCAGATCATCCCATTTGTCGGACAGCGACTTGGCCGGCGTCTTTTCGATTTCGGTCTTTGCGGTGGAGTTTCCACTAGGAAGAAGTCAGCGGGTGATGTGAGCGTCAGAGATGGCAGAGACTGACCTGATGACATTGATACTGTCGTACGAGCCGGTGTGTCCAGAATATGTGTATTCCTTGGCCGTATGGAAGTCCTTGACGCGGATCTTCTGTACCTCCATCGTGAAGGGGAGATTCGTCCAATTCACGAGACCACCACCCCATTCGATATTTCCTATCGACTGTGAAGCCAATCCGACCGGCCAACAGCTGACCTTGACCCGGCAAGGCGTCTGAGGATAGTTCTTTCCATAGACAGTCAACGGTTCGGAATAGTTCACCGTTCGCACCAGGTCGCCATCAATCCACCATTCCAAGCGGTCCTGATCCCAGTATGTGGTGTAGTTGTGGAACTCGGTGTCTGCATTCGACACGGCATGGTTTCCGCCACGGTCGCTGGTCGTCGTATTGCCTTTGCCAAAGAAATCCGATTGCACCCCGCTGGTGTTGTATCCCACCCACTCCCAGTCAATCTCGTCCAGATCGTCCGACTGGAGAATAACGCTGCTGATGATTCCCGCACCCTTGGCCATTTTGACATGAGCCTCCATCACGCCGAAGAAGATATAGAAGTTGGACTCCAACAATGTCGAACCATTCTCCGTCTTGATTGAGAACTCGGCGCCGTCAGAGGTGTATTCGGGGGTGCCCGTGGCCATATCCCAGAGGGAATCATCGAGCGTGGAGTTGAGCCACCACGTATGTTCGGTGCCCAGGGCGGGATCGGCAGGACATGTCTTGTTGAGCGGATTGCAGTCGGTCTGCTCGTCGGCAAATGCGATCAGGGCGAGAAGAAGGAAGCCCCAGAGGAATCGGAGCGGATTCATGGTGTCACGATGGCGTGCCGACGACGGAGTCGAAGATTCAGCTGAGGCAACGAACTGGACGGGATCGAACCCTGAAACATAAAGCAATTGCTCATGCGTCGCAAGTTCACAGGGGCCTCCCCCTTTTCGGGATGTGGGAGATGCCAAATTTGAATTTGCAGGCAGCAACAGTTCGGCCCTCAGTTCCTGATCTATCAGGCCCACCCGCCTTGAATTCACCGAGTCTATACCAGAAAAAGACAAGCTGACAGGTGAGTAAGCGGCAAATTCATCAAGCTAAGCTGCAACAAGCATAGACAGTGGATCATCCGCGTGGCCTTGGTCCATGCTTGCCTTCCAAGCTTTTGCCGATCCGGCTGTCTATACAACAACTCTCAGCCACCTCATTTTTACTACAAGCGCAGAGACTTATATTCCAACTGCAGCGCTGTCGCTCGCAAGATGTGATCCTTTCGCACTGTATTAAGTCTCGACCATGGTCCCGTCGATCTTGTATCTCGCCACTGTTGCGGGCACACTGTGGATCCCGGCGGGCGCACTCCTCCACCAGCAGCAACCCCTTGGAGAAGTCATGTCCGGCAGACACGGGCTCCGCGGCATCCAGTACGAGTTACGACTTTACCCAACCCTTTGACTTGGGAGAACGGACTACAGCTTTCAGCATCATTTCCGCTTGTCCCTACGGCGCAGAGTTCACCATCAACAGCCAGGGTGATTCGCCGACCATCGAGACAAGCTATTACATCTTTTCGGCGAAATATCTGTGGTGATGAAGGCTGCGCCAGGTACGGTATCGTGAGCAGCACTTTCTTGCAATCAGACTATCTGGATGAAGTTGATTGGGTGGGACTCCAATTGCTTTTTATATACCCCGATACCTCCGCTAATATTCCCCAGGAGGTCCTCGGGGGCTACTCGACGAAGCTCCAGACAGGCTATTTTGGGAAAGGCGATAGTGGGTCATATGGCCGTTGAACTTGGGAATCGGTTACCTAGCCTCAAACAATTTTCCACAAGTACAGATTGACTTGGTCGACAGAACAGCTAGTGTGGTCTATCAGCGGGGAAGCCGTGCGCACCCTCGCCTACAGCGACACAGTCAATGGAACTCGATACCCGCAAACACACATGAAAGTACGCTTGGGTATCTGGGCCAACGGCGATCCCAACAATGCACGGGGCACGCTCGACTGGGCTGGCGGCGAGACTGACTACTCGGCCCCTTCACCATGCACGGGGTACAGCTATAGCGACCAATCCGGTTCCCACGACAGCATCGAAATAGTCGGGTGCAACAGCACCGCGACTCCTACTTCTGCCTCCGCTTCCGACTCGAGGTGCGACCTGGTGAGTCCTGCAAGCGACAACCTATACAACCGACGTGGACTCCCATTGACTAGAACTTGTACTCGGATGGTTCTCGCCCGACTGGCAGCTGGTCGTTATCCGGTTTTGCTGCTTGTTGGCGATAATTATCCCTGTGTGAGATAGCGACCTATACAGCGCCGAGCGTCTAATGTAACGAATCTGATGACTTATGCTATACGAGATACGGATTAGAACGTTTGCTTTATCTGCCAAGCGCATCAGACCGTCCTTCTCTACTCTACATGTAGGCGACCTTGCGAAAGGTGTGCCATCGTCATGGCCAGCTCTAGTCGCAATGGCCTAACTACACCCCACGCCGGCAACAGACTCGCGCATGCACTCAGGCATCGTCGATTCAAGCGTCAATTGCTTGGGCGGCCTCATCATTTTCAACGTTGCAGCAAGCCTCCGCGACGGCGATGGGACGGAGCGTCTCTTGGCCGGGCCTTGATCCTTGCAATGTGCCCGACGAAGCGCGAGCTACTCACTCATGAAAAGCCAAGCTGTCCTGATGGCAAAAGATGGTGGTTCTAGTGTTGCTGGTAACTGGGGACAACGCTATGATTCGGACCATGTACAACTGGTTGTCAAGAATATCTAGCTGACGGCCCCCAGCCCTCTATGCTGTTGTTACAGTTGACAACGCGTCTACTACTTCCGGCTTTATCTCAGCGAGTCAGTCTATGACCTCGAGTATCATTATGTTTATAGTCAGTAGGAGCGAGAGACAGGGGTAATTGCATTGAATGATAATGAGTGACGATAAGGCATGAACAGCAAATAAACTAAACAACAAGCAAGGAAACAAAGTTACTGAGAGTTCCCCTCGGGATGGTCAGGAGGAGGTGCATCGGGCAATGTTTCATCGCTCTGGTCAACACTCAGCCGCTCCAACATCTGCTGGATACGGGCAATCGCTGGATCTGGAGCTTGACCGGCAGGAGCCTGCTGATCTTGTGCCTCCAACTCCTCCAACCTCGCACGCAGCAGCCTCCCAAATAGACCGGCAGGCCAATTACTCAGATGGCGTGGATCATCGCGCTTGAACGGTTTCACCATTTCGAGCTTAAAATCAGTGCTAACCGTCGTGACAACACCAGGCCCCTTCCACACCTTGATTTTGCCATCCTTCATATCGGGATGCAACATCCACCCCACAGACCGCTGGCCGACCTGGGGCACATCCGTCCGGGCCATGGCCTCCTCGATGTCGGGCCTCTCCACGAGTGTAAACAAGCGCTCTTCCCCTGGATTCGGCTCCACAAAGACAATGACGGGGAGGCTGATACTGGACCAGTACTCACCCATGACAAGGGCGTGCAGCCTGTTGTGGCGGCTCAAGGTGAAGCCCCAGCAGGACTCGCCTTTAACTGGGGGGCGCTCCTTGGTTATCACGCGGATATCGAAGCCTGCGGGGAGGCTTTCGATATCGGACGAGGAAGTATTGAAAGCCATGTTGGAAGACATGTGAAAAGACATCTTGGTGAGTTGGAAGTACGGCTGGAAGACGTAATTGTTGGAGAGGATGGGATGAGAAGAAGTCGAGTTCAGATGAAATGAGGCCCTATTTATGTTCGAGCGTTCCTTTGTACGATGATCTCTCTGTTGTTTGAATGCGATTACAGCCTTTGAGGTTCTTTATATCGATGGAGAACAATCCTTATCCTCAACGGTGGACAAAGCAGGACGCTGCGTAGTCTTCTTTGTTTGTTCCTTGCAGATAGAGGCCCAAGGGCTTTTAGTAATGAATACCACAGAACCGAATAAAGAAGAAAGAAAGTGTGAGAGATGAATGGTTTCTTTCAACGGCCTATTCAGCAACAAACTATTCAGCAACTTTCTGCAGGCGGTTGGCAAGGAGGCAGTGAGAACCCACCTACAATCGAAACGGTGACTCTTCCTTCCATTTTGACGTCAATAGGCACATTTGCATACATCTTTATTCTACAAGCCACGGAGATACTGGGTGATGCATGGTCTGGATTTGCTGGACGCTGGATAGCACATATCAACCTCTGCAGGCTACGGAGTCACAATATGGAGTATAATGACACTGGAAAGGAAACTACGTTATAGAGATCATGGATTATGTAGAGACTTTTTAAATTCCAATATATGAACTAACAAAGTGAACGAAAGACTGTGCGGCATCGGCAATTCGAGCAGTCACTAAAACGCCCTGGATTTAATCAAGGCCAGAAAAGGGCCTGGAGGTGTCTTCCTCATCATCCTCCAAGGTGTCCAGCCAACCCTGGACTTTCCCCGGTAGACGTTCGTAGTATTCCTCCGTAGCCCTCCGATTCTCCGCCTCCATGGCCCTGCTTTGCAACAGCTCGATATAGAGGCCCCGCGGCCAATTACCAAAATGGCGCGGATCCTCCCTCGCAAACGGCCTGACAAGCCTCACAGGGACAGATTCCTTAGCAAGCTGCACAGTCGCAACGCCTTCTAAGACCTTGAAGAACTTGCCTTTTCCCTGGGAGGCATAATACCACCCAAGAGCCTGCTCGCCCAGCTTGGGCAGATCGGTTCGCCATTCAGCCTCCTCGATCTCGTCCCAGCCCACAGGCTTAAAGGACTTGGCTTGCTCCGGCGTGGGCCTTACCTTCACCATAGTGATATTGATGTCGCGCTCGAACTCGCCCATGGCACCGTGGTACAGGGACCCGTCGCTGCCGATGGCGAAGCCGAAGCAGGCTTCGCCTTTGAGTGGGAAGCGATCGCCGAGTAAGACGCTCAGCTCGAAGCCCTTGGGGATTTCGTAAGCCATTTTGACATTGTAATGTAGGTAGTTTGTTTGTGAGGTGGGTGTGGATGTGTGTGGATGGAGGCCTCGACTTGGGGATCGAGGAGTTGATGGTGGATGGATTCCAAATGCAACAGCAGAGAGGGTCGGAGGCGGTATTTATGTATTGGATTGTCGTGGTCTGAGTGGCATCTCCCTTTCAGTATGGTTCTTTCCCTTTATTTTCCTTATATGCGCTTTGTGCCGGGATAATGCCTTCATTGTTGATTGAAGGCTGTTGTTACGAGGCGCTCTGGATGGGACAAGAAAGGAACATTGGAATGGGCGAGTAGTGCGTGTCCCAGTCATGAAGACAATGCAATCCGAATCCTCAAATACAATCAACTGGTCCAGGCACAGTGTGTTTGGCAGGTGATCAAGGCTCGCTGGATGGGATCCAGAGTACTTCACAATGAAGGCCGGCTCATTGTCACCGACGGAAGACAAAGACCATTCAGATTCCCCTTTCTAAGGATGAAAGGCCTGCAGATGATGACACGGGCAAAGAGCAGAATCCATGACAGATTGATGAACTGGATACGGTTGTGAACAGTGACTCCGGAGAAAATGAATACCATGACACCGGCATTGGCAAGAATACCACAGGGTCAACTTCCTCTTTCGGTGAGATTGATGTACAGACTTTTACTCCTGGTCCATTCCTTACCTTCGTATCTTGGTCAATTAGTATCCTCAAATACCTCACATAGCCCTCCCAACATCCATCGGCCGCATCTCATACTCCACAACAACCTGATCCGTCCGCTGAATCCGACCAGCAAGGTGCGCCCCATGGGTCAAATCCGGTCGCAGGATACTCTCCTGGCTACCTTCCCGAGTTGTGCCGATGTTCGTAGTAAAAAGGTCAGCATCCTTGTCGGCGGTAAAATTCGATCGTTTGGTGTGCCGCTCTGAAGTAGATGGCCCTTGGTTTGCGCTGCCCTTATCCTTGTAGTAGTAGCGCTGGTTGGAGCTCCAGGAACGTTTGCCGAGCATCATTTCGTAGAGGGGACCAAGGGTTGGGATGCACGAGGCCATGATTATGATGTTCGATTCGATGCTGGAATCGTTAGCCTCACAGAATGCTTATTGGAGATTTAGCGACGTACCTTGTCCAGATGACGAGATCGGCCGTGGCAACTGCAGCTGTTAGTAGGAACATTACATTCTGAGCATAACGGGGAGACGATATACATGTTGAGTCCGACGTATCGTATAAACTTGGAAGCTGGAAGCATTTGACGATCGCCATCGCGCAAGCCCTGCTCAGGGTTAGCATCGGTCATTGCAGGATCAAGGGTTACTTACACAGCACCCAGACCAAGCGCAGCGCACAAGGCAAGCTTCCTCTTCAATGTAATCTGAAGACCCATCAGGACGACAGTCGGATAGATAGCGAGGTATAAGTCGGCGAAGCCCGAGACACCTATCGTGCTGGTTAGCGATCGGAAAAGGGTATAAGCCCGGGCTTGACGGACCTCCTGTGAAGATTGCGTAACCGACCAAAATACTGGTCGATCGACAGGTAGCGCCAGCGGCCATGAGCTCGATTTTCCAAAGCGCTTCGGGCGGATCGCACATGGTGAAGAGCACGACGATACAGATAGTCGAGGAGACAAATACCAGGCCCGTAAGCACCCAGAGCCAGACACGATGGAATCTGCCGGGATTCATGATCCGATTTAGGAGGGCGGCGATGGCGAGTTTTGGCGTCGTGAAGGACATGATTCCAAAGGCGAAATCGATATAGTTGATGAGCAGGACTTTGGTCAAGAGGGTTGCGCCCCCGTCTGCTGTGATCATTGATGTGTGTTTGCCGAAGCCGAGACCGACATTCACTGTGGTGACGATTGTATATCCTGTGAGCATGACCTACAATACCAATGAGCCTTTTCAGAGCAGTCTACCATAGCACTTCAGAACTCACCATGGATACCGCAATGATGTAGTCGTCAAGGCCAATGTTCCTCAGCCATCGCGCCCGAATGTACAGTCTAGCGGTGACCATGAATACGCTGACGGTGTAGAATGCCCAGAAGACACCCAGGATCCTGGGCCCCTTGGTCTGGTCCGCATAAGCAGCGCCCATTGTGTCGGGACCGTGTAACAGGGCGAATTGTCAGAAATTCCGAGTACTAATGCAGCGAAACCTTATCACTGAGTAACAACGACTTTAAGAGCGCTCGCGGCTGAGCCGAAGGAAAGGGACACAAAGAAAGCATGTTTGCTTGCTCGTGCCGATCGCTGCAGAGATTGGGGCGCTATGGAATGGCATGTTGATTGCGGACGGCCCCAATAATGCGGCAACGGCTGCCATCGGCCGTCAATCCCCTGGGGTGGCGTCAATGCACTGAAATTCAGGGCTTGCTAGAGTATCTTCCGGCCAGTATTGCCTTTAAATCTGAGACGCTGGGCCTAGCCAGTGGGGATGATTGCGCTCAACGGCCCCTCAGGCGTGGGCCGAAGGATCGCGCCGGCTTTTTAGTTCGCGTTATGGCATCGCATGATGATGATCACGACCGTCAGTTGCCAGGATGGGAATGAGTGACTGGTTTTGAAGCTGTGGCCAACCGAGGCTATATGGTCCATGAATCATTGCCGATTGCCGACTTGTTGTTATGGCTCTGGCGTGATTAATCCCTGTCAGGGGTTGAAGACTGCTTGCTTTTTGGCATCTGCAAGTTGCTGCTCATCTGCATCTGTCCCTGTCCACAAACCCACTGCCTCATCCCATTGTACAACATTGTAACCATGCCTCACACCGAGAATCGCACGAACGGAAGGGCCAACAGCCATGCGGCCCATGCCAATGGCAAGTTCAAGCCACTCACAGTCGAGGAACTGGCTGTCTCGCCCAACCTCCCCGCGCAGGTCCCCGGACTTCTCGACGAAATCGCCTTTTCCGGCAAGGAATTCCTCAGCGCACAGCCACAGGCCAGACTGAAATTGCTCGAGGCCGCCAGGTCCCTGGTGTATGCTCTTGAGACTCCTCGCGAAGCGATCATTCGCCACTGCTGGGCGGAGGTATGTCAAGTTCACGAAGGAGATCGCTGCTTCGGGCTAATGCATCCGGCAGTCCACGAGTTACGCTGCCCTTGAGACGGCGGTCGGACTCGATCTTTTCAACGCGCTCGGAACGGACAATGAGTCTAAGACGGTCGCGGAGTTGGCGGAGGTAACGGGCGCAGAGCCGGAGCTGCTTGGTTGGATGACCCTATTCAAATGCCTCTTGATCACCCAAAGACTGACAAGGGATATCCTGTACAGGTCGCATGATGAAGCACCTCGCTGCCATGGGCGTGATCCAAGAGACCGGATGCGATGAATACTGCCCAACTGGCTTCTCTAAGGTCCTGACGGTCGAGAAGTATAGCGACGCTTTTCCACTAATGTATGTTTTGGCAACACCACGGCCACGATATCGGACGATGCTGACCAAGAGTAGGACATCTCGGTTTACCATGGGTATTCTTGCCCTCCCCGCCTTCCTGGAGAAGACGAACTATCGCAATCCGACAAGTGCCGCAGAGACCGCATTCCAGCTGGGATATAACACGGACATGGGCTTCTTCGGGCACGTTCAGCGAGAGCCGATCACAGCGAAACGATTCAACAACCACATGGGAGTTTACGCTCAAGGTCGCGCCCGCTGGATGGACCCGGGATTCTATCCCGTGCAAGAGCAGCTCATCGACGACGTCGAGATTGGTCAAGACGATGTCCTCATGGTCGACGTCGGCGGTAGCTTCGGCCATGACATACAGGACTTCCGCCAGAAATGGCCATGCGTTCCAGGCCGCCTGGTGCTCCAGGATCTTCCGCAAGTCGTATCGTCCGTCAAGGGTCTTCACCCCTCAATTGAGGTCACAGGGCATGACTTCTTCACCGAGCAGCCAGTAAAAGGGGCTCGGGCGTACTACATGCACTCGGTGCTACACGACTGGCCGGATGACCTCTGCCGCAAGATCCTCGCCAATCTAGTAGAGGCCATGAAGCCGGGGTACAGCAAACTCCTGGTCAACGAAAACGTGATCCCGGATACAGGGGCCTACTGGGAAACAACAAGCCTAGATCTGATCATGATGCAGATCGGCTCGGGGGAGCGAACCGAGCGGCACTGGCGGAACCTCCTGGGGTCGGCTGGGCTGAAGATCAACAGCATCTGGACGGCCCAGCGCGGGGTAGAGTCGTTGATTGAGTGTGAGCTGGCGTAAATCTATCTTTTGTACCAAAGTGGCATAATGTTATCCCCGAGTTTCTCTAACTGCATGAGCCCCGGCGGAGGTTCCAATCCGCCGGGCCTCTCCTCCCAGTTCTTTGTCGCTCTATAGTTGTTTGCATCCTCCATACCTTTAGTTTTCTTAATACCATTTCATATCATCTTTGGACCGGCACAGTAACTTTCCATACGGCCTCATCGATCTCGGCATCATCGGCCATGGCATGGCCAGCAACCGGAGCAAGGAACTTCAGCCCCTCTGTGCCTTTGACATTAAGCAAGCGGCCATCCAGCGCTTGACCAGCGAGTTCCAGAGCTATAGCGAAATCAAAGTCGCGTCGGAGGCATGCACATCCCATCGAAGGCGGGAACGCTACTCTCCAGCCTTCCAGCCGGACCACACGTGGAAGAGGTGTATCTGGAACCCCAGAACGGCGTAATCGCAGCGCCCAGGAATCCGGACCGTCTGTTGATTGAATATAGCGCAGTCGGAATTGATAGGAGGCAGTAACTTGGCAAGACCATAATTGATTCTGGACTGGGCACATTCATCGACGCGACTGGCTCCGGAGGCATGTTGGGAGCGAACGCCGGCACTCTATCCTTCACTGTCGGACACCCGGAGCCCTCCGAGTCTAATGTCGGGGAACGCATCTTCGAGACTCTTCCCTCGTCGGAGCCTCCGTCAATATAAGCTTCTGCGTTGGCCTGGGCATGGGCCAAGTTGCCAAGTTCACGCACAACTACATCAGGTCGGTATCCAACGTCGTTGCAACTGAGGGCATGCGCAGTCGATCCGAGTACGGCATTGACAATGAAACCCGTCTCCGATTTACTTCATCGAACTCTGCTCGGCTTACTGTCGGGGTGTTGTAGCATATCCGGATCCGGTACGGTCGGAGTTCCTCATCGAGGTCATCCATGCGGTCCCATGGGTACCGCGCCGCCGACTGGGACTCGTCATACCGGCGGGGTCGAAATATAACCTTGATCTCGCGCAGCGGGCACCTCTTTCGAATGGCCATATGGGCAAGTGTATGTAACCACCTTTCTTCGGCCTCGTCAAAGTCTTCCAGACCCTCGCGCCGCGAATACGAATCCAAGGAAGTATGGCTCTTGTACTCACGCGCGAAGTCGAGTTCTAAAGCTCGAAGGTTTGGGGCGAAAAGCACATCGAGGACATGCTCGTCGTAGTCGTACAGTCTGCTTGCAGAGCATACGGTGGCAGTTGACAGGCTTAGCATTTCTAGCCGCTCGAAATCGCGCATATCAAACCCAGCCAGACCTCCACGGTTGATATGGTTAAGTTTGATGGACCGCAGGGATGCCTTATGAATGGATAGGATTGGTTGCAGTGTGGCCAAGCTCCAATCCGTGGATGCACCCTTTTGGTCGTAGCTGGAGGCCTCCGGAAACGTATACTGCAACTCGAAGTTCTGTAACCGAGTAGGCCGTCTCACGAGCGCTTCCAGGTCGGCGGGGGTCGCCAGAAAGTTTCGCAGCTTCAGAGTGGTAAGCGCCGCAGTCAGCGGTTCTCCCTATAGCTGATTTAGCAGATGAAGAGGTGATGAATCGGTTGAGAGAGACAAGTTACCGGTGAGTTAGGCCGGTCCCTCAGACGACGGTTGCCAATACCGTTCAGACTTAATGTTGTCAACTGCGGGCATGCCAACTCATCAAGTGTCCCCAGCAGCAACTCGAGGTCGAGATTGAATTTCCTTGGATCAGCGAGCGACAGCTCCATCAAGGTCTGGAAGTTGAACAAACCCTGCCGGAGCATCATCCACGCCTGGTCATCAGAACCCAGCCCAGACAGGCTGAACGACCTGACATGGGTACACCACGCGATGAGATCCGTCGCAACATAAGGGAGGGTGTTGATGGAGGGACCTTCGTAGTGGACAGTCAGGTTCCGAACCAAGGGGCGAAGAGTGGCATAACGTTGGAAACTCTGGTGCTGGCCTAGCAACCATTCATGTCTGGACGGAGAAAACACGCAGTTAACGTCGACGTTGGCGTAGAGAAAGGCTCTGGCGATGGGATAGAGACGTCGGCACAGCAAGCACCAATCAGCGAAAACCTTTTCGCGCGCGGTGTACCATCCTCGGCAAGCGAAAGTGTCCTTGAGAGCGCCGGCTGCATATCCGAAGATCTGGTGGAGCAGCTCGTCGGGGAGGCGGAGCAGGTGGGGGGGACTAGGAGTAAGCTCCATCGTGGTGGCTCTGAAACTGCTGACGCTGTCAGACCGTCCCTCGGACACTATAGATAATGATTCTCGTGAGTTAGTAGGAGAGGAGTGTCGAATACTTGGACAGCAGGGGATGTTGTTGGTGAGGGTGAGAGGATGAGGGTGAGGGAGCAATTGTTGTGAAGCCAGACGCGTCTGGGCACGTGACGAGGCCCCTTGCTTACACCTGGACACGTGACCAGGCTGCCCCTCACATGCTTATGTAATTGGCCAGTACTGTCTTCGCTTTCTCTACAGTATACGACTGGACGGATCTACAATCCACTCCGGAAGTGAACAAGGTCTTCAGATCAATATAAACTCGTTGCTCAACGACACTACCATCTAATCCATTCTATTCCAATGGCCACCATGCGCATCGCACTCTCGGCCGCCTCGGTCAGCAGCCGCTCTGTCTCGCCCACCGCCTCTTCCAGCGTGCACGGTCGCTGCAGGATCGACGCAAAAGCATCAATCCCGACATCATGGTTGACCCGCGCGTTCTGCCCAATCGTCCCTGCGAGGACGATGACGGGGATCCCACGCTTCTTGGCGCGGAGGGCCACCTCGGCGGGGATCTTGCCCCTTGGCGTCTGATCGTCGATCGCTCCCTCGGCCGTGATGATCAGATCGCAGTCGTTGAAAATGTCCTCCAGATGAAAGTACTCCATCAACGCCTCATACCGCGGACGCAGCTTCGCGCCAATGAGGAGCAGTCCCGCCCCTAGTCCGCCAGACGCTCCGCTCCCCGGTGCATCCGAGATATCCACCCCCAGAGTGCGATGGATGACCACCGCATAATTATCGAGCGCCATTGAAAGAAGGTCGGTCTGCTCCGGAGTCGCCCCTTTCTGCGGACCATACACTCGTGCCACCCCGAGAGGACCGCAGAGGACATTCTTCCAATTACAAACTGCCTCGATCTCAACATCCTTCAAACCTGGGTGCATTTTGGAAAAGTCAACTCCAGCAAGTGAAACGAGAGACTGCCCGCCTGCTGCGTCAGGAAGGACTTGGCCATCGCGACCAATAAACCGGGCACCGAGCGCTTGGAGCATACCGGCACCGCCGTCGCTGGTCCCGGAGTCGCCGCATCCGATGATGATGCGCTTGGCCCCGTCGTCAATTGCGGCGGCGATCAACTGGCCGACCCCGAAGGTGGTAGTCACGCACGGATTGCGACGGTTGGGCGGGATCAAGCTCAGACCAGCCACGGCCGCCATTTCGACGACGGCTGTTTTCACCGCGGTGTTCCCGAGGATGCCATAGAACGAGTGAATTGGCTCTCCAACAGGGCTGATAGCGGCGTGGTTATGGATTGTCCCACCCGTGGCAGCGACCAAGGCGTGGGCGAAACCCTCTCCACCGTCGGCAAGAGGGACTTTGCGGACCGAAGCCTCAGGCATGGCTTGCACAATGCCTGATTCGATACAGTCTGCGGCAGTTTCAGGGCTCACGCTTCCCTTGAAACCGGACGGACAGACGAGGACCTTCATGATGGAAAGTTGATGCTGAGAACGAATGAAGTGGTTGAGACTAAAAACGAAGGGATGTATTGAGCGAGTGTTCAGGAGTTGATGTTGATGCAGATATGATTCAGCGAGTGACTTGATGGCCTTCTTATAGACTTTTCAAGCCACCCAAGGAAAGAGTCTTTGAAAGCCTATCGAGGACCTTTTGCTCCATCCAAGTGCCCATTGCCTCGACCTTGCTCCTCAACCAGCCACTGACTTGGTAATGGACTCGATCGCTTACCCTCTGCATTTTCCTGCTCTGGCCTGATGCCATGGTACTTTGAGCCTGCTCCGCCTCATCCTCCCAGAAAAAACATCTCCTACCAGGGTGAACATGCCATCTGCAGTCTCTGCGGTGAAGCGACGATATGGAGTTCTAAAAATTGATATCTGGCTGCCTATAGCCCGGCCTTCTTGGCTGCAGCAACCCAGATCTCTGGCGATATTAAGGGTCCTGGGGTATGTGACGTCGGGCGACAGCTGGCCATGGCATGACCACTCATATTGCAAGGTATATTTAGGATCGATCGATACTTCACGAGCTCAATTTCCGCTTGTGGCTTAGATATCTCTGCATACCGGTGTCTCTCATCAAGGGTTCGATACATTGCTGCCTTGTAACTTGGCAAGCCACTCTTCACAACTCAGGGCATGAGGCTGTCCCTGCGCCGCAGCCAAGTAGCTGGAACACCGAGTCAATGATGGCTGCGGCCAGACGGGTGCGCCCTGAAGAGCAAGCAAACATCGTGCGAGGAGTATAAGAACCGCAACAACATCGCAACCATCGTGTATTATACTTCACTCGCTATCTACACAGCGTCATTCGTTCAACAACACTCGCTACAATGACATACTTGTTTCTAACCCCGAGTCGCGAAGACGTCCACTCGCTTCAAGAGACCGAGCAGCGCTCTGTTGCCGGTAGCGAGGACACCTTCTTGATCCCCCTTACCAATGACCATGAGCCGAAACTGGTAATTCTCTCCAAATCTAATCTCGACCAACTCTATACTCACGCGTCTTGTAGGTCACCTGGTCTTCCCCAAACGACCCTTTGAACCCATTGAATTGGAGCCATGCCCGGAAATGGTCTGCCACTTTACTGGTCTCGTGCTTCACCTTCATCTCACCCGTCTCGTCGACAATGGTCGCTCCAGCGCTGAACGAGATTGCCGATGATTTCAACATCAATTCCGACATTGAGCGGTATCTCGTCATGTCGATCTTCCTTCTTGCCTATGCTTTGGGCCCCTTCATCCTCGCGCCCTTGTCGGAAATGTATGGCAGAGTTGTGGTACTTCAGTCGGCGAACATGGTGTATCTCCTTTTCAACACTGTGTGCGGATTTGCGACATCGCGAGAGCAGATGCTTGCCTTTCGCTTTTTGAGCGGTCTCGGTGGGAGCGCACCCCAGGCGGTACGTACCCTATGTTGAACGGGAAACCAAGTCAGAGCTGACCATCGACAGATCGGCGGAGGTGTTCTCAGCGACTGCTGGCGAAAGAACGAGCGAGGGACAGCCAGCGCCGTGTACGGCGTGATGCCATTCCTAGGCCCAGCCATTGGGCCGATCGGTATGAAGCCTTCATTCCCATACAAGACGCCCGCTAACTAGCATGCAGCCGGCGGCTACCTAACGCAATACATGTCCTGGCGCTGGATCTTCTGGATTGTCTCCATGGCCGACGCACTGGTCCAAATCCTGGCCTTCCTGTTCCTGCGCGAGACATACGCGCCCAAGATCCTGGCGATGAAGAAGAAGCGGCTGCAGCGGGAGACAGGGAATGACCTGCTGTACACAGAGTACGACGAACCCGATCGCACATTTCCCCAGCTTTTGAGGAAGAACCTCGTTCGGCCGTTTCGGATGCTGTTCACCCAGCCCGCTATCCAGGCAATCGCCTTGTATCGGGGGTATCAGTATGGGCTGATGTATCTCGTGTATGTTATCTCCCATCACGATCGCAAGTCCATGCTAACATCTCAGTCTCGCATCCTTCCCCACGGTCTGGGAAGGAAGATACGACCAACCAAAAGGAACAGCTAGTCTGAACTACATCTCGCTCGGCGTCGGGTTCGTGATCGGGCTCCAATTCTGCGGTCGCCTAATTGACATCGTAAGTCGCCTGACCCCCGTCTCATCAACACTAACCATCTTAGGTCTACGAAAGACTGTCAAAATACTACGGCGACACCGGACGCCCCGAATACCGCATCCCCCTCATGATCCCAGGCGGTCTCCTCGTCCCAATCGGCCTCTTCATCTACGGCTGGACAGCAGAATACAAAACGCACTGGATATTCCCAAACATCGGGGCGTGCCTGTTCGCAATCGGCCTAATAATCTGCTTCCAATGCTGCCAGACCTACGTGATCGACGCATACACACGGTACGCCGCAAGCGCAACAGGCGTTACAGCGTTCGTGCGCACGATGGCCGGGTTCAGCTTCCCCCTTTTCGCGGATAGTCTGTATCGCGCGCTGGGGTTGGGCTGGGGGAATAGTCTTCTGGGCTTTGTGAGTTTGGGCATGGGGCTTGTGGCGCCTGTTCTCCTTTGGGTTTGGGGCGAGTGGATGAGGGCGAAGAGTCCTTATTGTGCGGGGGAGGGGAGTAGTGCTGTCTAGCTGGCAGCGGTCTGGGTGGACGAGCTTTGGCATGCGGGATGGAGGATATGGAAGTGTGGAGTTCATTGGGTACTGCATCTGTATCTGTACTATCTATAGAAATCAATTGTACTCGAGTTTGTTTATCTGAGGTGCAGGTCTTAGCCAGGGCAGTGCAAACTCTGACGAGGCTCGGCTGGACGCTGGTGATGCGTGATGCCCAGCAAGCCGAGACTGCCCAGATCCAGTAACAGTCAAAAGACGCGGTCAATGACTTGTCGGTTCATGGAGAACCAATGATCTCTAGAGCTGCAAGAGTGCATTGAGTCATGTTTGCCCTCGGAGGGAGAATGGATCTTTTACCAGCGTATTGGAAGTCCGGGCATTGCTGGATTCCGGTAAACAATGTCCCTCAGCCCTTGAATCGCGCTGCGAGTTGATGCAGTCCAGCTGCTCCGATGAAGAGACCGTCACCAGGCAACCCTATCGATCGTACGGTCTGTCCACACCGGGATTCCTCCTCCTTACACTCAACGGGGTCGCTTCCAGCTCCAACAGCTGCGCATCATCCTCCCGATACACCACCAGATCCTCGCCATCAACGATCTTCAGTCCAGACGGGCTATACTGGGCGTCACAGTTATAACATGGCCACGAACACTCCGCCTCGACCGTCAACTCGAGAACATACTTGCTATCCGGCGAAGTCCGTGATCCCTCTCGTGGTGTCGGGCTTTTCTCGTCCTCGTCCTGGACCTGCGGGTCGCGCCACCAGCGAACAGAGAACCCACCACTCGGATTATCATCGACAACAAAGAAGACCGCATCCCAGAGCATGCCCATCCTAATCCCCTGTTCTCGATTCGTCCCGTCAAACGGAGTTGAAAGGGATGCAGAAATGACGTTCCCCCCGCAGCAGCACCCACCAAGCCACATCTCTATACACCCCAGTCTGGGCGGCGGATCCGACGGGAACATGCGGCGCCACGAGGCCTCCGGACGCAGGACGGCTTGTCTTGTGCGCTCGTCCACGAACCACGCCTGCTCGCGCAGGACGGCGGGCGCATTTTGGGAGAGCGGGCAGCTTGTCCCGATGCACGGGTCCTCGTCCTCGTCCTCGTCCTCGTCCTCGTCCTGCAATTTCCGATTTTCGTCGTCGGGGTAGAATGCCGGGAATAGCTCTTGCAGGAGGGGGTTGAATGTGACAGGGAACTCTTTAGTGGATTGAAAATGGGAGCGGGTTGGTTCGAAAAAGAGCTTCTGCTGGAGGGTCTTGTTGTGCGTGATGAGGGTGTTCCATGTTCGGTTTACACGCTGGGCGAGGAGGAGGTCGCGCTGCGGGAGGTAAGAGAGGATTGGACCGAGGAGCTCGGGGAGGAGAAAGATTTGGTGCATCTTGTTGATGTTGAGGTGGTGAATTGATTTGATCCTGGCTGGAAGTGAACTGGTTAAATATGGATGGCCTGGGTGAGTCACTGCACTGCCACAGTGAATGTGTGGAGGCCTTTACTGACTACTATGGCAGGCTGCCTCGGTATCGGGTTCAGAACTTCGAGATGCATTGCATTCACTCTAATGGTCACCTACACCAGAGTCATCGCTCCTGAACATGACCTTACCTAATATAAAGGATTCTGTATACTGTAACAACCAACCAATGGACTCTACATCATCTCCTTCCGTCATCTTGGGCTATTCATCCCCAACCAAGATCAACCACCATGTCAACCAAACCCACAGAGCTCGAATCCCTCGCAGCCAGAACCGTGGTCGTGGTGATCGGAGTCGGTCCCATAGGGCTCGCCATAGCCCGCCGTTTAGGAAATGGCTCCAGACTCCTCCTGGCCGATGAATCTCAAGATTCGCTCGATGCTGCGGTTCAAACCCTCACAATCCAAGGCCACGAGTCGTACGCCCTACGCACCGATCTCGCTGTCCCCGCGTCTGTTCAAAACATGGTCTGGGGAGCCTCGCTGCTCGGAGCTATCACAACCGTCGTTTACGCCGCGAGCCAGTCAGACACTGCAGGGCCATTTGCCGCCGATGCGGACCACCAGGACATCTACAAAGCCAACATCGCCGGCCCGGCCTGTGTCCTCGACGCTTTTTCACCCTATACCTCGCAGGGCATGTCCTTCGTCGTGGTTGCCAACATCGCATGCCAACTGCACCGCAAGGAAGAGCCGTTCTCGCCCGATTTCGAAACACACCTCGCTATATGTCCTTCGCACATGCTCCTCCACCATCCCAAGCTAGCTGAGCCCCTCGAAGGCACTGAGGATACGCGAGGCTGCCCATACGCCGTGTCTCAGCGAGCGATGATTCTCCGGGTCCAAGGTGCTGCAGAGGCGTACGGCGCCAAGGGGGCCAGGGTCAATGTCGTGATCCCTGGTGTGGCATTCCTGCGGGTGATGCAGAAGAACGGTGAGAGTATGGCTTCGTCGGTTGCGAAGACCCCCACGCGCAGACTCGCAGTTGCGTCGGATATCGCCAATGCCGTTGCTTTCTTGTGCAGCCCCGGCGCCTCGTTCATCACTGGGTCGAGTATTGTGGTGGATGGGGGAATGTCGGCTGCTGAGAGATGGCAGTGACTTCCTTTTTTTGAATTATTGTTGAACTTCTTGTTCAATATCTGCGTGTTGTCGAGTCAGACAGTAATGAAGCGTGATATGTCCCACTACCGTAAAGACAACGTAGCGTAGCCACGCGTTGCGGAGGCAAGGGGTCGATGCGCGTGGAGTCTTTGTCAAATCTTGTTTCCAAGTAAAGAGTTGGTCAGAGTTGCCATAGCCAATGAAGCGCTGGGCATTGCCGAATTCTGCAGGCGTGGAATGGTGATGCCTAGCCAGAGGCCCACTGCGAGCCCCGTCAGCGTCAATCATTGCCCTCATGGAACTGATCGGGTAACCGGCTCAGCCCTACAGGGCAACGCCAAGTGATCGAGTTCATCCGTGTCCGCTCCTTCTTCTTTTTGTTGTCACTATCAAGCCCGACCACGGTATGGGGGCAGCAACGGCAACCGCGGCCACCCACCTGCATTCCTCAACCACCATGCCCGCAACAACAACAGTGACTCTGCAGCGAGCACGACGGGGCAGATACCGGCCGGTCGGCCATGCGCTCAGAAACAACCTCCTCGCGGGCGTGGGATACCTCGAGCTCGCCAACGCCGGCGACTTCGCAGCGAACGTCTGGAACGAGATCCCCGTCCCTCGCCATGCGATGATACTCATGGCCATAGGCGGTCCCATCGCCCTCCTTGTGTCCCTCGTCGCTGCTCGAGATTTCTATCTAAGCTGGCGGAACGTCTCGCTTCTATACGCCGAACGCAAAGCCCTTCAAGCGATGCCCTATCGCAACGACAAGACAGCAGCGATTCTAGGAGTCAACGCCCGCGAGCTCGGGACTGAGGTCATTGACCGCATGCTCATGGACCTGTTTCTCGGATTCGGTGCGCTGCTCGTGGGAACGGGCACGATCATGGCGATCTTCGGGGCGAACCACCGTGTCTTCCTGGCCAGTAACCTCCTCTCGGGATTCATCGGCAACGGATGCGCGGCGTTGTTCGGCGTGTTCAACGCCTTCTGGTCAGCGTACCTAGTCTACCGCTTCCAACTCCGCTACGCTGCGTGTGAGCGTGACTCGAACGTGGGGAGTGTTCAAACGAAACTACGCCATCGAGTCCGACGCTTCCAGTGGCATGCGGGCGTCAACGGGGTCAACGGGCTGGTGTCTGGGATGGCGTCCATGGTCACCGCGAGAATGTGGTGGGGGTACGTCGTGCTGATCCCGTGCGTCATCGTCATGATCGCGAGCAATCTCTTCTGGAAGTGGAAGCTGGGTTATGATCGGCCGATTCTCCTCGCTCCTCTTAATGAAGTGCAGACGAAAGAGAAGACGGGTGTCGAGGACGAGAGCGCAGTCGATATTCTGGACTTGTTGGCAGCTGTCAAAGAGGCACGGAGTGAGCTCCAAGGCCTCGGTGACGATTGTCCATTCGAGACGAAACTCGCGTTCATCAGCGAGAATCAGATGCTGGAAGCGTTTTGCATAAGACTGGCCCGGAGATGGCCAGTCCATCACCTGTTTGCTGCGACCGAGGTGGTTACTGTCAGTTTGGAAGACTTGAAGCATCTATTAGACGAGGACGCGAAGATGAAGCAGGAGACTCAAGGGTTCCTGCGTAAGGAGGCGATGGCTTTGTTGGAACATCGGGAGCGATATCTACTTGAGCTGATTGGAGAGGTTGTCCGGAAGGGTGGTATGCATGTTTAACATTGATAGTGTATGTATATAGCACCTGCTGGCAGGTGAACAGACAGTATACATCAACCATATAATACCGTCCCACTCTACAAGCTTCAAACTCCCCGCTAGAACGCTTCAATACCGAAATCTCTTCTATATATCGTCAGACTCAAACAGATACTCTGAGCTAAAAAGACCTACCACTATAACAACTCATACTCGCCCACCTCAACCCCCCAAGCCGCGAGCAGGTACCGGAACAGAGTAATCACCCCGCCGGTTACTATGAATAGCCCGATCGGCCGAAGAAGCCAGAGCCAGAGCGCTCTGAAGATCGTCCGCGTAAGTCGGCTATAGGTTAGCGTTAGCAGGTACCATATGATGGGCTGGATCAATGGCGTGAAGTGGGATTTGGGCTTACGTTGCGATGTTGGCCATGTTGGTATCTCCTAGTTCTGTAGACTCCGTGCAGGGCAAGCAATAAAGAGTTCACAACAAGTGCATACCATCCTGAATAAGGCGGAATATTAAGAGAAACAGGCAACTATGATGTGGCCAGCTTGCGCAAGTCGATCCGGCTCATCGTCGGCGGCGTTGGCTGAATTGTGCTGCCTGGGATAGGGCAAGGCAGTGGGTCTCGATGAGCATTGTTGAGAGAATTAAGTGGGTTCCTCCACATTCTCAGCCCTACAAGGTCCCGAGTAGCCGTTTTCAGCAGGATATTGATTATCTCCGAGGTCGAGGGTTATAGGATGGTTGTTGGTCACGGGCGGCATTGACGTCCGCAGCCCTACCCTACCTTCTTGCCGACGAAAACCTTGAGAACCTCCATCACTTGCACTTCCACTTACCGGATGGGAGGAATCTATAAGTACAAGGGTTTCCCTGGTTGAACTTCCACTGCATCATAACGCACCACCATGATCCTCCAAAACAACACCCAGTTCACCTACTTCCCCTGCCCGACCCAGGAGGCCAAAACGGCCTCAAGCTGGGAAGACCTAGCCCCATACTTCGACATCACAAAAGGCAAAGCCCCAGAAGGCCTCTGGTGGCTGGACGTCTCCTCCGCCACAGCATCAGACGTAACTGCCATCGCCCGCAGCCTCTGCATCCACCCGCTCACAATCGAGGACATCGTCTTCCAGGAACCGCGCCAGAAGATCGAGACGTTTCCGGGGTATTATCTCATCTCGCTCCGGACGCTGGCGTCAACGTTCGACAGTGAAGACGATGCAGAGCCAAAAGAGCCAGACCAGCTCCCACCGACTCCGTCCCATCCCACAATGCTATACATCCTCGTCTTCACCAGCGGCACGGTAACGTTCTCCCCTAGCGGCTGCGACCACGCATCCCGAGTCCGAAGCCGGATCTCTCGAGTCCACGACAGGTCCATCCTATCCAGCGACTGGATCTGCTACGCCTTGTTGTGAGTCCAGTCCCAGCCCTCCCCTCACTCCCTTGGGCCTTACCCTAACAGTCTCAGCGACGAAGTAATCGACAGCTTCGCGCCGTACATGGAAACAACATCGCGGCAATCCGAAAGCATCCAAGACAGCATCTTCACAGCGCGAGACGCCGACATGGGTCCGCTAATGCAGCGGATCTACACCATCCGCAAGCGAATAAACCACCTGACGCACTCACTCTCGGGAAAATCCGACGTGCTGAATGGATTCGTAAAGCGGTTCCACAGCAGGACAAATATGATGCAGCATAGCTTTCCAGAAGGCGATCTACTCGTCTACCTCAGCGACGTCCAAGACCACCTCGTCACAATCCTGGCCGAACTCTCGCACCTCGACGAGATCACAAGCCGGCTGCAGAGCAACTTCCTCGCGCAAACGGGGGTGAATAACATGCGGCTGAGCGTGCGGCTGAACGACGGGTTGAGCAAGGTGACGGTGCTGGCGACGATCTTCGTGCCGCTGCAGATGATCACGGGGCTGTTTGGGATGAATGTCACGGTGCCCGGGCAGGATGTCGCGTCGCTGGTGTGGTTCTTTGGGATTGTGGGCGTTTTTGCGGCGGTTGTTCTTGGGGCTTGTTTTGTTGCGGTGCGGATGAGGTTGTTGTAGATACCATGGTAGAATTCTACTCGGTATACCGGGATGAGGCCTAGAGGCTGGAGGGATAGATGGGGATGCACTTTTGGTTTCGCCACGAGATGGCTTCAGTTAGTGAAAGGGTTGTTAGTCGTGGAGGAATGGCATTTTTCTCGGCACGCATGTCCGCAGTTTCCAAAGCGCCTGGTTGTGTTGGCATGAAAACAGGATCGAGACAAGAAGGAATCGGGACATACTGATTGCACTGCTGGTTGCAGACACCTTGATGGCTCAGGCAGGGAGCAAGAGCAGACCGTCAAGACTGCCAGGGACAGCGAGGTGGTTATTGCGAAAAAGACAAGGCGTGACGCAGCAGATAACTTTCTATAAGCGAAGCCTCAGAGGACGAGTTCCCTGTGTAGAAGAGTTACTATGGAGTTAGATTAGGAAGAAATTTCGTTGATGCTTACAGTAGAAGGGCTGGTCGACTTCCTAAACTGCATCCTCCTCTACTCTCGCCTTTAGCGCTTGGAAATCCGCTTCCTTTTTATCAAGCTCCTCTTTCATTGCCGCCCATTCCTCATTATACTGGTTGAGCTGCTCCATCTTGCTGCTGACAAACAGTTCAACGTCATGGTCGGCAACTGTCGCGAGTTCATCGATCGAAGGTAGAAGCTGTCGAATAGCATTCCAAGCCGGGCTGTCGGGCGCTTCGAAGCAGGAGTATATCAACTCATGAAACCAGAATTTCCCGTCCTCCATGGACTCGCGCATGAGGGCCGCCATATCAGGCATCGGGCGACCTTCGACTCTTTTCTGCTGCTCCTCCTCCAACACTTTCATAAAAATCTCAAGAAGCGAGTTGTACCTGGAAACATCCGCATCTTCCCAATCAAACGGTTTCTTCAGGAGTAGCCACCGCGGAGGTGAGTACAGCATCTGGAACGGTGCTGCATAAGCCCATTCCCAGTCTAGCACCGCGACGATCTTCAGCTCCTGTGCGTTGTTGACCAGCATATTTCCAAACCGGAAGTCGTCGCAAATCAGCTTGAACGGGCCATAGTCATACTTGCTGTCAACAAAACGGGGTACAATGGCCGTGAATATCTCATTCTGGAGATATTTACGACGCGCATCTTCGCTATCATCCACTGAATTAGGCTGGTCGCGCAGATGCTGCATGTCTTGGATGGCCACATGATGGAAATAGCTGGTGGCTGAAGAGAAGGTCTCGGAAAGAGGGCCTGTACGTGGGCAGTGTCAGCTGGAACGATCAAAGGAACGGGGAACATACCACCAACGCGAACGCCCCCGTGGCTCTCGATTTCATTCATCTTCAGCGTCAACGGCCTGGAATTGATGGCATTGCTAAAATCCGCATCTCCAGAGAGCGAACCTATTCGCGGAAAATCATGTGCAGAAAGCTCCAACAGGAAATTCGCAATTTGGCGGTATATAGTTTCCAGTTCCTTATTACTGATGTCTAACCGGAGGGAATGAGCTTCTTCAGGGCCAGTCCCTTGCCTCAAGATCATGTCCAAAGGTTCCCCTTCAATGAACTCCATGATGATGAACGCCCCAAGGCCAAGCGGATTCTCATCGCTGAGTCCCCACGCGATGACAGACGGCACAGGGATGTTTGTCTTGTCCTTGACAAAGCGCATTGTAGCAGCCTCATGGCTGACTTTCTCATCGCCATCCATCACCCGGCCAGGCACTGCAAACCGCACCATCCATTGAACCCCATCGTCGAATCTAATCATGCAGCTCCAATTGAACGAGCCGCAATTGTCGCCGACCACTTCTGAAGGCTGATTGTTGCGAAATGTTGAAACCCAGGTCGCGATTGGAGGCCCCTTGGTGCTGTTAAAGCGTCTGGCCCACGAAAGGGACTCGGCGTAGTGAGAAGCGTGGGCGCGCTCGTCCCAGTCCATGCCAGGAATCGATTGGGAGAGTAACTGATTGATATTTTGTGTAGATAGCAGGTAGTTGGGTTGGCAACTTTGGAAGAAGATGTTGCCAACGGAAGAAGGGGCATGAGCTTCTATTTATTTCGGCGATTGGGCGCATAGGTATCACATGACATTCAGAGAATCCCCTTCATAACACCTGGTGAATGGCAAAATAGCCCTTATAGAGTTTCTCTACTGGAGAAGTTTTGGATTTTATGTTTGTGAGCGTGCCCATAGAACCATTGAAGGATGCGGTCAGCAGGACCATAGGTAATGTTTCTCTTCACCCCTGTCGAACAAAATATATATTGACCAGGTGTAAATCTAAGTTTCCCAAGAACAGCCGAAAATCGTCTAAGACGACTATATAAGATCTCGGAAAATGGCAATTGCAAATAAATAAACGGGGAATCATCCTACATACCTAGAGCGACGCCTTCTCCAGCACCAAACCCTCCGCTCTAATCAACTTGACCAGATCTTCGGCGACCCCCCAAGAGATCTCGTACCCTCTTCCAGCAGCACCATACCCATGGACAACAGTTCTCCCTTCGCCAAGCTTTTCAACTTCAATGCGCATCCCCCCTTCGCGAGCGGGACGCCTACCAACAATATCCCGAATAACGTCGAACTTTCCGCCGCTCTCTGCCGAGAAGGGGAACCACTTGCTCGCATTGCGGAGCAGAGTCTCTCGCGTTTCCAGCGACGGATTCGGGTCCCAGTTATTGACCTGCTTCGTTCCGCCAATGATCGTACCACCTTCGAGAGGGCGCGGGATGCAGAAGGACCAGGTGCCATCGGAGTTCTGGCGGGTGAGCGTTACTGAGCAAGGGTTGCGGACAAGGCAGGTTTGGCCTGGAGGTCAGGTCAATACTCTGTGGATTTTGCGAGCCAGTATAAAGGTTGACTTACCCCGAATAATAAACGACTTCGAATCCCCGAACCCAACGCCCGAGCAATTCACCACCGTCCTAACATTCTCCGCAAGATAAAACGCCTCCTGCACATTGGCAAGCGTATACTCCTTCACCATACCTCCCTTGATCACAAACCTCCTTAGCATATACGCACAATACACCGGCGAGTTGATCGTAAACGTATTATACCGCACCCCCCACTTTACTCCTTCAGGCAGCTCACTAGCCTCCAGCTTCCGAAACCCATCGAGATGCGTGTAGTTGCCCAGAGCGCGCTCGTCAAGGTACTCAGCCGGCGGATTCTCAAGGTGCTCAACACCCTCGACCCACGCGACACCGGAGCCCGGCACACTCGCTTCGTGTCTGAAGTGCTCGTATGTGCGGCGCGCTTGCTTCTCCTCGCGGATGGCTTGCGGTGAGGAGCCGGGGACGGGTCGGTAGTGGGCGCCGGCCCATGGGGACGCGTAGTTGACGGATGTGGTGTTGGGCCAGTCGCGGGCGACGAGGAGGATTTGCTGTGAGGGGGAGAGGAATTGTTGGAGGTGGAGGGCTGTGGAGAGGCCGATGACGCCGGCGCTGAAGGGATTAGTTCCTGATCGAATGAATTGCTTTGGAATCGTACCCGATCACGATGATTGTTTCTTTCTGCGCCATAGTCGTCTATAGTTGAGGGTTTGGAGAGTGGTTTCGCGGGTGGTGAGGGGGAGATAAAGGATCCCCGCAGACGAGGCTGATAAGTTGCTGATAAACTCCGGTGCTCGGCCGTGACTCATTTGAAGGTGTCGATAGCAGGTTTATCAGTTATCAGCGTAGAATGAACCGTAACTAGAAATCGTACGATTTACAAGCCTCTTATAAACGGGACGGGCTACACTAGTGGTGCTATGGTGGAGAAGTTGGAGATGCAGACGGATAATTTTCCATTCCTTAGGCTAGAACAGCCTTGTGAGCCTCCGCTCGTGTATGTTTTGCTGACCGCCCAGCCACCACATCTAGATATACGAGGATGGCGGCTCTCGATAGGCTTCGTGCCATTGTCGGGCCGGTCATCGCGTCCGAGCTGCGCGGCGCCGCGGACATTGTGACGGAATCGGCGAGATGCGTTGTGAGGTCTAAGTATACATCCGATGACCGCAGGACCTGAACTGCGATGTATGCAGGGTGGGAGACAGCATCAGGAAGTGCTGTAGATGTCGAGAAACGAGATCGTGGTGTCACTAATCCAACGCGTCCGGCAGCTTCTCGATGGTGAACTTTCCTCTGGCGACTTTCATGATTGGCACACCAGGAATCTTGCGGAGGCGACGGCAAAGGTCCTTATCGTTCGTTGCGACGAGGTAGATTCGGTGTTTGGAGACCTATTGCCAATTGTTAGCGAAGGTCAGGCATAGGATCGTGGCGTAAACCCACCCGATCGACAAGGCAGTCATCGGCGTATGTTCCCTTGTGCGAGCACTTGACCCTCTCCCATCTCGGATCCTTCGCAACCCGCAGCGCAAGACGGTACTTGTCACCCAGCTTTTCCAACTCCGCAATGGTGCAATCGGTGAACGTCGGGATACACTTCGCGTACAACCTACACCCATCTCATCAGTATATCGCCAACGACAAAACGATTCCACGGTATAACGAACAAATCCATCATCGCCGGCAGCAAATCGAGCTTCGCGCGAATGGCGTGGGAGACAAAGTTGGTATCGACCAGGACGCGGTAAGGGGGACCGAGAGCGGTGTTGGCGGCGAAGAACATGTTCGTCGGAGCGGCTTGGACATGGCGAGTGATCTCTTCGGGCTTCTTCTGGGGCGGTTCCGGTTTCTTGAGTCGCTCGTCGCGGGCTTTGATCGTGCGCTTCATCTGCTAAGGTATCAGCGGCTGTTTGGGCGGAGTTGGGTCGCTTGGTGGCGGACCTGCGCGAACTTCTTTGTTTTCTTTGCGATACCCATGATGGCAAGAAGATGAATACACAGCAATAAAATGCTAGAGACTGGGGTATGAGACTGCGCGACAACCGGCGTCAAGATTTGTTGCGATAAGAAGCCGTCTTGGAAGCAAGAAAATATTGACGGGCCGATGTTGTGCCGACACAGTCACGTGCACTATATACAGCACTGGGCACAAAATGCATAACTACTCACTACCGAAAATAGCAAAAGCGACCGTGCATGTGCCTGCATAACTAGCAAGTCCACAAACGCCCCTGAACTTTGAAACCTCTTGACATTCTACAAACACCTCGAGACGTCTCTCATAAGCGACTGCCTGATTCTGGGTTGAGTACGAGATTCGCTTTCATCGCCTCAATGTCCCAGTCCGAAAACCCCAGTGTGTTCCTCAGATAGCCCACCACTCCACCATACCCTTCGTCGAGAGCCTCCAGAAACGCCATCATGCCGCTAGCGTGAACACCCCAAACAACTGGAAGCACCGGGTTGTCCAAGACTGATTTGCCATATACACTCTGCATCATCTTCAGGAGGGCAAGACGGCCAGGTTCCAGCCCGATGCGGGTCAATGTGAAATCGTGGAGGAGCTCCTCGTCTGAGCTTCCTGCGAGTCGATGAATCAGCGCTGCAAGGACGCCCGTGCGGTCTTTTCCAGCTATACGCCCAGGCCCGTTAGCAACTATTTTCGATTCCGACCAGGAAAGGCTCACCTGAGCAGTGGAAGAGAAATGGCGTCTCAGGCTCGTCTCGGATGTGCTCAAACACGGCCTTGTAAACCGGCGCATGCGTTTCCAGATACCCCGTGTACATTTCCACGACCTGCTCCATGGACCCCTCAACATCTCGAGCAGCTGTCATCCCCGGCACAACCTCGGCGTAAGGGATCCATACAATCTGGACACCGTTGATGACCGGGCTGGGATTCTTGGTGCGCTCGTCGACCCGGCGCAAGTCGAAGATCTTTCTGATACCAAGAGTGTTCAACACAGAGATACCTTCCTCCGTGAGCGTCGACGCCGGTGCGCCGCTTCGATAGACAAGTCCCGATCGCAGGACGGCGGGGAAGGCAGAGAAGGGAGATGCGCCACCGCTAATGTCGCGCAGGTTGAAAATACCGGGGACCGTGGCAAACGGGGCCTGAGAGATGACCTCCGCGACGGCATCTTTCGGAAGCGCAGCAGCGATGTCGGTCGCGACAAGATCTTGGAGGTTGTATGAGAGAGCCATGGTTCAGACGGTTAATTATGGAAGTCGAGCGAGATGAGATTTTTTCCGGCTTATAGATGAGAGAGGCGAACGATCCCTGCACCTCACATGCAGCCGTTCGGAGTCTTGGAGAAGACATAGTGAGATCCACGCGCAGCCGAGCTGGAGCGGGGGATTTCGCTATCGCCGCAACGCTAGTTGCCGAGTGCTCACGGTCCCTTTCAACCGCTGTAGATGGCCGAAAAGGGCAATGTCGTATAGGGCTAATAAAGACCGTCCCGAGCCTAGAGAGCTGGCCGTCCTATCCACTTGCGCCGTTACGTGACCATCGACTCGCATTGCTTTCTGGTTCGCCCACGCTTCCAACCAAGCCTTCACGGCCTTGATTATGGTCAGACTTTATCACAAGGAGGAAATGCGTTTTCCATCCACGACCTCGATGCACGGATGGAGAGGATCGATATATTCCCGTTGTGAAACGTGCATAGTACCATCATTGGCCGAATGCACCCGTGCCTACCGCAGTACAGAGTTCAATTTGAAATCTATTGATACAGACAGTCAACCGCTACTCATTCTTTTTCCCAACGTACCCTCCATCGCGCAAGCCAAAGTAACTGACGACACAGACGACACCCATAGCGGCGAACATGAGCCAATACGCCGCTTGGAAGCCTTTCAACGTATCATTCTCAGAGTGCTCTGTGACTGAAGCAGCAATAGCAGCACTAACGGCCAAACCAACCGAGTTCCCAACTTGAGAAACCGAGTTGAAGACCGCGCCAGCAAGAGCTTGATTTTGACCTGGATAGGCGCGGGAAATAATCAGGTTGGAGACCGTGAAAAGGACTGGGGCGCCGATGTCAGCAGGTGTGAATACCGTAGTTGATCAGGACATTTACCATCAGAATGAACGGGACTCAGGAGCATTGCCACGAACGGGCCGCGCCAGTATCCCCATGATGGATTCACCAAAGCCATGAGAATGGGCGAGGCAGTGCTGACGAGAGCGGATGAAAACACCAAGACGCCGACTTGAACTTTGTCGACAGTATACCCCGTGAAGACATTCGTGATGGCGCCTGCTACTACCATCGGCAGGAACATGAGAGACGAACTGAATGCTGAGTGGTGCTGAACCTCTTGGAAGCTGGGAGAGTCAGCCAAATAGGGCTATCTGAATGATCGAAGGACGTACTATAACGAGGTAAAGTACTGCAGCGCGTTCAAAACAGCCCAGGCGAAGAACACTATGACGCAGGTCGCGCTGAAGATTGTGTTCCTCCAGAGGCTGTTGGGGATTAGCGCTGGTCGACCATGTTTCTCCTGCCAGCCCACCCAGAGCACGAAGGTCGGGAGTAGGATGATCGATATCGCAAAGAGAACAATAATGTATGTCTCCCCGAGATTGTGGTAGCTCTCGGTGATCTGACTGTCATTCCATTAGCTAAGGCTCCTCCCTGCATCCAACGGGAGTACTTACGCCAGGACGAAAGAAAGCAACGCCAGAGAAACACCGATCATGAGCGCACCAACCCAATCAATCCGCTTCAAACCTTTTACCAGCGGCTCAGTCTTGGTCACTTCAGCCGGAAGACTCCAAAAGGCCAAAATCGATAGCAAAACATTGATGATGGCGCTGATATAATATCCATATCGCCACCCGATTGAGTCCGCGAAAATTCCTCCCAGAATCAAACCGATGGAGTAGCCAAGTGGCTGCCCGACGCCCATAGCCGCGAACCCTAGATTCCTCGATCTCCCCGGCGGAAACGTCCGCGTCATCAGACTCACAGCACATGGAAGACACATTGCCACGGCAATTCCAAGCAGGGTGCGGAAGACAATTAGCTGTGTCCCTGTTCGCGCGAGACCGCATGCGAGCGTGAAGACTGCGAAGAGCGTACTTCCTGTCAGCCAGATGCGTCTGTCTCCAACCACATCAGCGAGCGACCCGAATGTGAGCAAGGTGCATCCGGCTGCGAGCGCGTAGACGGCTGCTGGCCAGAGGAGCAGGTTGGTGGGCAGGGAGAGGGAGGTCGACATGACGGGGAGGGCGACCGTCAGAATGCCCGAGCCAGTGGTGTTCAGAAAGCTGACCCCTGAGAGGGCGATCACCGCGGTCACGGCTTGGGCGCGACTGAGCGGTTTTGGTTGCTGAGGGATAGATACCATCTCGTGGCCATGATGCATCGTTTCTTGCACCGTGGTTTCCTGGGTTTGCGACATGCTCGGGGTATGTTAATCTGGACGCACTCTTCACAGCACCGGTTACGGCTCCCAATGGCTATATTTTAAAGATGCCTTGGTTGGGAGTTCGCTTGCTTGGTAAGTTCTCAATTTACTAAGGTCGGGCGGAATGGATTCCGGTTCTTTTGTAAGCTAACTGACGATGTCGCAGGGCGCTCTTATCTAGGCCCCAGCCAATCAATCACTGGTTAGAGAACACGCCGAACTAACTACAGTAGACATAGTCACCCTATCTCATGCTCAGCTCGGTGCTTACCATGCACTGGTCTCACAGACTAATAGTAGGGCTTGAGAGCGACGTTATTCACGATCTGACGAACTTGTCGTCCCTCGTATACAACGCCATTTGTCACCCTGGAGAAGCATTTACTCATCTATACAAAGCGCAACTCAATTTGCTGTGCTGTCTTTGATGCTAGACTACTTTGCGGCCCGGACTTGACTCAGGTATCAGCCTATCGGGCCAGATTTGTGCATGCTGTCGGGTACCTACTCTGATCGAGAGCGCTCCTGGATTGTGAGAGTTGATTGCGACCTGCTGCAAGCTCGATACCTTCATACTCACCGCGCCGAAAAAAATCACTTCGAGATGGTTGCGAACTCATGGCTCCATGGCACTGCACTACCTAAACTACCTAGAAGAGGCTCGGCTGGTTGGACTGGTTTTGCCGAACAGCTGCAAGGATCCATAAAGGCCAGTTCCACGGACAGTGTATACAATACTCCAGGAATTGAAGGGATGAATTGACCGTAGTGCCGAGGTCACGAACAGCACTACCTCCGACGGCAAGCGGCTGGCGCATGATCGGGATTTCCGACTTCTTTCGGTCTAGAAACCCAGGTTTCTGGTGTTGCGAGCAGAAGAGCTCGATCTATGACGGATGGACTCACGGATTGAGAAGGGATCAAGGCGGAAAGTATCTTGGACCCATTCCGGCAAGCGAAGATTGGACTAGAGGCCGCGAGGAAATGGATAATGGAGCAGCCCACCGTCGAATGGGCAAGGAAGCTGGAAAGATGTGCCGACCCCGCACATTCAGAGCTTTGGCTTAACAGGGCAACTGAGGTTGCCGCCCACTAGGCCCAAGGGGAATCGCGTGGTGCCCCAACCCCGGATCAGCTGTCGCGCAGTCGAATGCTTCGCTTCGTTCAAGCACGGGACAAATGGCCCCGAGTCCCTTCCATGGCGTCTATTCGTTATTTGCCAATCCCCTTGTCCAGCTAAGCTAGTTGCAGGATATAATCCCGAGCGAGGGGTCCCATTGAGGTAAATGTCCTGTATAAGGAGTGCCCAGGCTCAGTTTGCTAGGTGTTCTCAACTCGTACTTCCAGACGACGATGACTGATACCACGGCAAGTAAGTCGAGCGTGCTCCAGGCGTCCTACTTTGGCGCGTACTTTATCAGTCCCTTGGCGATTTCCGGATGGCCAAGGTCTCAAAAATGTGCAATGGGTGTACCTCGGGATGGCATGCTTCGTCGGCTTGTTGATCATCCTCTTTTGGCTCGCTCCCTTCCTACGATCATCGACGCTTATCAACAAACCCTCAAAAGCATGATCTCCGAGAGCGGACAAGAGCCAGCCCCTCCGAGAAAGCAGTACAACCTTTCCCTTGGAGTGTCGAACTAGTTTTGCTATGTCGGCAGACAGGTTGCTCTAGCTGGGTACCTATCAATTTTTGTCTCGAAGCGGGCTATTCCTCTGCACAAGCTTGTATGTTCCCCGGTTTCAAAGTCCGAGACTTTATACTGATTGTGACGGGCAGCTAACCTCCTAGCCGTTGCGCAGGGCCGTACGCATTCAACCACTGCCTCGCCAGGGGCCTCATGATGAAGGCCGTTGAACCGCGGTACATGCTAACTGTATACCTCGCCCTTTGCGTTGTATTCTTCATCGCAGTAATGAACACTTATGGCGTAACTTCGGTCGGACTCTGCATTCTGGTCTTCTGCTTTGACTTCATACGTCTTCTGCTCTCCCTCTTACTATTAAACTCATACAAACGATGGTGGTGCTTCGCAACAATCTTCATCCTCGCCCTGCGCGCCCTCGGTTGACACACCAAGACCGGAGATCATTCCTTGCCACTGCGATCTCGGGAGGTACTGTTTTTTTCACCCATGATTGGTGCTGTTGTGGTACGTTTTTCCTGGCTCGTGCACCAGTAAGTCGAAAAAGCTAATGCATCGATCAGTACAACCGGAATGCGCACATCGCGAGGGCGATCCCTTTGATGGGGTACATCCTTGCACTGGTCTTCCCAATCTATGTAAAATCATCAAGGATTCGATGGATGTTCCCCGCAACACAACGATCAATGTAGATGTCGCAGTCGGCACAGAGGTTGAGTTGAAGATGGAGCGGGGAGGTCACATCCAGAGCGTGCAGGTGGAGCGGGTTGATTGAGGTAAGCAAAGCCTCACATATGCGGATCCGATAGCAGTGCATTGCAGTGAGAGCTTCAGTTGATACGCTTTGAGGGTCTCGTCGATAGGATTATAGTGCTGGTTGTACCTGTCCACTGTACTTGTTTCAGTTCATCCTCACCGCGGTTGACGTTAGAGCTTTGATTCCTGGATATGCAGAAAGGACCCGAAGTGACAGTCGGAATCAAGGCACCTTTGTACTCTGCTACACGGATTGTGACCTGTATTTGCTTTTTGTGGCCCCGATTACGTGTGAGACACTGGATGATGGCATGATGTTCTCGAGTATATTAACTGTACCTGTTGAGGCATGGTGCAGACCCCAAGTGGCTCTGGTGGGGTTTTTGAATACTAACAGCCTGACAGGTAGACTGATTAGATTCCGCACGAGGCATTATCGCCACTGACGCTGAGGATTAACCGGCCCAGTTGGGAACGCAGTTAGGGCTCGGGATGGTGCAGTCGCATCCCCAATTCCACTTCCATTGCGAGACTTACGGTGAAGCCAGCCTCAAAAGCAAGCGTTCGAACTGCTATTCATGATTTGTCTTTGCGATTCCAATCTCCGGCCAAGTGGAGCTATTGAATCCTTCGATATCAAACCTGCGCCGTTTCAGCGAATCAGCGGCGGCATAGAAGAGCTGCTTTTGCTATGCATCAAAATGGGTCCAAGTTCTCGGCTTTCCCTCGGACGGTCTTCTTCAGTGCGCTCACGGTGACACACAGCAGAGCATAAGGTGTGGTCTATTCTCTGTGTGTAACCTGCGCAAAACATGGGCTGATTGCTTCGCCTCTGAGCTCTGACGGTATGGGTTCTGACTGCGTCCGTCAGCCCCAACTCGACCACTGTGATTTTTCGTAATCACTTCTAAGATATCGACGTCTGAAGACGAGGTCCCTTCTTCAAGCATCGTACTTATGTCCTGAAACAGCAACTCCCGCCCCTGTCGTCCCGCGTGCAGCCTCAGTTCCACGTGAGATCGTCGCCCAAGTCGATCTATCGGGTTGAGAAGCATGGACCACAGTGGCGTTCATCATTGATCAAGCAGCAGGGTCCACTACCGGAATGCGCGGGGGCTGATCCCTTTGGATTGATTGATTTGCTGACGAAGTCGACACTGGAGGGGTGTCGGAATCCAGGCGGCATTAGCCTGCATGATGCCGGGTGCAAACATCAAATTTTAAAGGAGACGCATATCCCGCCTCATTTGCAATCTTATTTCTGATGTTTGCTCTTCCCATGTATGACTTCGAGCAGCTGATGCTTAGAGACCGTGGACAGTACCTGTGTCTACCCATTACTCTGCGACTTCGACTTCACATTACCCTGCACTGCAACGAACCGAATCCGAGATTTATCCTCGCCAGGACTAGAGCCCAGAGTTGCGCCATGAGTGGCATCAATGATCTTCAAGCGGTCTCTCACGGCGCAATGTATGCGACCATCTGGGTGGAATATGGCATCACCACCGTCGTCATGGTCCTGCGCGCCTACTCCCAGGTGTTCATTTTGCGGAAGTTCACTGCGGACGATCTCGTCATGGTCGGCGCCTACGTTAGTCCCCAAAGGCTGTCTGTGTATATTCAGGCTAACAAAGGATGTGTGCTAGGTAGTTCAAGGGATCGCCTCGTCGCTCGTCACAGCCTCCGTGCACCACGGCCTCGGCTCCAGCTGGAACCCAACAAGTCTATCCTCTGTCCAAGACGCGACGGAGATGCTGAAATACGCGATGATCAGCATGCCGTGCGGTACCATAGCGTCCATGCTCGGTCGGATCTCGTTTATACTGTTTCTACTCAAGAGCGTCATCACGGTCCATAACTTGCGACGAAAAGTGCTCTGGGGTCTTATTGCATGCCAATTTGTCAACGTCATTCCGTGCGTGTTGCAGTTTACGCAATGCAACCCCGTCAGTGCTTTGTGGGATCCGCTCAAACTGATTGAGAAATGTCAAGGCGCGACGATGGTGCAGAATTGGGGGTATTTCCAGGGGGGTATGAGTCGATCATTCGACCTATAGCTCTGTTTACTGATGTGTGGCCGACAGCGTTCAATGGCTTGACAGACCTATTCCTGACCGGAATCGGTCTCGCCGTGATTCTGACACTCAAAATGAGCCGCCGAAATAAGATCATTCTCAGCTCGATTGTTTCGCTGAGTTTGCTGTAGGGCTCTCGTCACAGCTCAACGCGCTCTATCTGCATGCTAACAAAACCAGTGCAATGATCGCATCCATCCTGAAGACCGTCCAACTCCGAACCATGAACAGCCCCAGGTTTAGCTACGCCATGGCCATCTACGCAATCTGGTTCCTGTACGTCTCCGCGTCCGCAAGCAACTAGCCTACTCACATCCACTTAGAACCGAAGCAACAGTCGTGATCGTCACAGCTTCCGTCCCCCGTCTCCGCGCAATCATCGTGCTCGGCAAACAGACCAAACCATCCTACAACCCCTACCTCACTCCAGACTCCGGTAACGACCGCGCCGTGTACGCGAAAAGCGGCGAGTACCCGCTCGAACATTCCCGCGTCTCTAAGCATCGCTCGATCCGGACAACATTCTACGAGACCGAGGGCGACCGCTCACTTGTGCGTCCTGAGCCGGCGAGAAGTGTGAACACGAGGCCGAGTCTGGATAGTGCAGGTGGGATTGGGCCGGTTGAGTCGACCGAGTTAAGGACACTGCCGCAGGCTGCGAGAAATAGGAGTGTTGTGTAGGATTTCCTTTCGTTCATTTTTTGATGTCACAAGATAGGCTCTGGGATTCTTTATGCGCTGGTTATGCTTGGGGGGTTTCTGTCGTGTTTGCTTTGTTTTGAAATACCCATTTTGTTCCGTTTATGCTAGAGGCGGTCTTTGGATAGAATACTACTTTTTATGCACGTGGAGTTGGTTGGGTAGAGTTATGTTACTATAAAATGGTTGCTACGATCTGGCTTTTAGAGCTTTATATGCATATGAAAGCGAACTATGAGATTATATTCACGACATCAGCGTCCGACTGGACGAACAAGTATCAAAGCACGAATAGGGCAGCCAAGGCCCCGAAAGCCACCGTCACGCCAAGCTGGCTTAACCTGCTCGCTGCACCGGTGAAGCTCGAATCATCCGGGCTCGTTGCAGTTCCAGACCCCGAATCCGAAAAGGAGCCAGAGCCAGAGCCAGAGCCAGAGCCAGATCCCAAGTGCAAGTCCCAATCCGAGCCAGGTCCGGAATCAGAGTCGGAGTTGGAGTCGCCGGAACTTCCGGAGCCACTGCCTGACTCGCTGCCATCGGAGGAAGACGCCGAAGAGGAGGTGCCCGAGCTGAGGCCCGAGTCGCTACCCTCCAAGAACTCGGACGAGGAAGATCCAAGGCTGAAACCACTTCCTCCCGACGAAGATGAGTCGCCGTCACTAGATGCCGACGATGAAGAGCCCGAGCTAGACTCCGAGCTAGATCCCGAGACGCTTCCTGACCCAGCCGTATCCAAGTCGTCACTCGATGAGCCCAGCCCTAGATTGTTGTCGAGACCGGAGTGAGAGGTATCAGTTGCAGTCGCCTCCGAACCAGAACCAGAACCACTTGTTTGTGTTGCGGTCGGCGAGGGCTTAATTGTTGTGCTGCTTCCTTCTTTACCGCTGCTGCCGCCTCCGAAAAGCAGGTCGATCAAGTACGAGATTATTTGCATCAGGTAGTCGAAGATCTATACTCTTCAGTGGTAGTCGATATGAGTAAGGAGAGGAGACATACCGGGGCAAAGCTATTCACCAAATCACGAACATTATTTGCGAACTCCTCCGTCAACAGGAGACCCGCATTGTTGAGGAGTATCTTGAGCTGGGAGATGATATTTGAGTCAAGGAGGTCCAGCAGCGTCTGACAAGAGTAAGCCCCAACCTTCTTTACTTTCAAAGGGATAAACAGACCGGCATCAACGGCCCAAGCTGCTCAACAAGCGCCTTTACAGCATTCGAATTTAGCAAATCCGCAATAACATCGATGAGATTCTTTGTATCCTCTGCACCGCCATCACCAAGCAGCGAGGCCAACTGCGAGACGATGGCATTCACATTCCCCAGGGACTCGGGACTAATAAGCTGGAAGAGAGGCTGCAGGAGACCCGTTATTTTATCAACGATGTTGTCCAGGTCCAGTTGTCGCGCGACGAGTAGGTGTACGTCTTCCTGGGACACGACGTTTATGTAGAGGAGGGAGCTAGATGCGTTATTGTATGCCGGTGCAGGGGTAGATGAGCGGGCTTCGATGTCTATCAGAGTCGATGCCGAGGGTGAGGATAAAGCAGCGGTCGCGATGGGCACCAGGGCAAGGTATTGGAGGATGTGCATCGCGGCCAGGGCTGCGGACCTGCAGCGAGGGCACCTGGCTAGAGGTAGGAATCCGGGGTGCATGAGAGGGGCAGAGATGCTGCTAAGATATAGCCCTGCATGTTTGCAGGTGCTCGTTTCCGCGTCTGCTGAGGGTGGGATGCGGAGCAATGTCTGGGTGAGGCCCTGGCTCGGTAGCCTTAAAGTACATGTGATGGGCAGATTCCATTGTTATGCTTAGGTAGCTTGGACTAGTCATTGGCAAGGTCGTTCAAAGACTAAAAATAATGGCTAGTGTTTACAGCTGTGGAGGGATATAGCCCTAGCCTGTGAGAAGGTGGCGTGTGGAGAAGAGGGGGGATTCCTGGCCCTGCCGATCTGACATCAGGGGTCTGACTCGATCGAGACAGTCCAGGGACTTCCAAACCCCTATTCAGTACCCAATGGCAAGACTAGCAAGCGCTTGGAGATGCAAGCATGTGCCCCTCTCCTACCTATACAGACTCGAACTATCTCGGCCCGCGGAATTAGGGCTTGGCTGGAGTAGATTGTATATTAATGTCTCACTTGTAACCACAATTCCAGCCTTTCACTCCTCTACATTATAGCATAGTCATCCAGCAGATGTAGTCTCACACGACCGCAATTCATCTTGTTTGAATCAACCAGGAAGGCGTGAAATATGTGGACTGACCATGTATAGAATGGATGAGCTATTCATTAACAGCTTGTTGCCGCTTTTTCGTTGCTAGGTACTTGACAGGCAGCTGCTATGTTGGATTTAGTCCGTGCTAGTGGTTCAGGGTAAAGAAGCCCTGATTTCTCTGTTCCTGCACGGACATGAGGGAGGACAAGCTCTTCATAAATACCCCGTGCTTTTGGAGTAAAGTTATGGAGCAACAATCCTGCTCTGCTTTGACAATACTTAACCACCCTTTTATATTCCCAATTAGCATAGTGCGGTATTACCTTTCTTGAAATTTTGCTAATATAATACCTACTACCCTTTCCTTTTATACTTCCCACTCCCTGTCCTTTTAGATTAGCACTAAATTTTATAGTTATAGCTATATATATAATTATTAGGCTTTTTTAATGTAAAAAGATTACTAAATAACTTAAAAATATTATCGCAGCCGTGTTTGGGGCTTAGCAGGCAAAGTTCCACATAATAATATCCATAGATAGTACTTAGCTAAAGAAATACACATTTTCATGGATTCTATACATTGAAATATGTGCTTGGGTATTCCATGCACCCATAGACATACCACACCTGGTAATCTAATGTCCAATCCCTCTCACGTGCATAGTATAAGCAAAACATAAATAGTTAGGGAATAAACTCTGAAATTCTATCTTTTATATCCAGATACCAGTCCTAAAATCAAACACAGTGGAAGTATCCCTTACTCTGGAAGATAAGACGTGAATCGTGATGCGACCTCTTTGGCATGAGAATCTTGCGTATCACGCGGTTTCCAATTCCAATTAAGAAGCTACAGGGTCTCTGGTCTCCCAGGTAAAGTCCCATCTACGCCTGCTGCGAAGGCAATGTGCTGGGCGAGAGATACCTTACCACTGAAGACTTCTTACTCCCTGTTAAGCTGCTGATAAGTCGCGCTGTCTCTGTTCCGTGACACCCAACCTACGATCCTTAATTATGATGTTCCTGACCTGAACAAGAGTATCCCAAGCAGATACAATATTAGAACCCATCTTGGATAGTGTCACCCAAGCAACCCAAATCCTCTTTGGGTTAGTGCCAGCATTGCCAAGAACAGCCTCTCAAAAGACTCCCCCTGCTTCTTCTGCTTCTTCTCCCACAAATACCTGTACCTTACCACCGATCTATCGGCCTGTCGTCCTCTTTGAAGTCAGATCTAGCCGATTTTCCCTCTGGTTGTCTTGATGATTGGGTGGCGATCATTGCGCGAGGCCGGAACAAAGTAGAGGCCCGCGCACGATAAATTATAGGTCCTGGCTCCTAGTCACGTGAGCTTTATTAGGGATTATGTAAAATAGTAAAATTACTTAGGGTTATTATAATTAGTTTAAAAAAAGTATTATTATATAACTTTTTTTTATTACTTAAATATCGCGGTGTTAGGTTTACTATAATTAGTTTAAAAAAAGTATTATTATATAATTATTCTTGCTATAAAGTTCTTATAATATTATTATTTATTATTTTTAATTTTACTTTTTATATTTAAATATTATATAGCCTATATTTATAAAGTTAAATATAATATTAATTACTTACTATACTAGCTATAATTATTAATTTTTAATAATATAATTTTAGCGTGCCACGGGCCGTAAGCCTATTAATATTTATAATAAATATAAAAATTAATAAGTGCTTTAGGTTTATATAGCTTTATTTATTTATTATTATTATTAACTTAGCTTTAAAAAAGTAAAAAGCACTTTACTATAATTATTAATTTTTTTAATTTACTTATTTAACACCTTTCTTTTAATAAAACTAATTTAAATATATAATAATTATGCCTATTATAACTAAAGCTAGATTATTAATATTATAGTATATACTTATTTAATAACTTATAATAAGTAAAATAATATTATAAAAATATAAAATAATAGTATACTTAGTAAGTAGCTAGTTAAGTAATTTATATAATTATTTTTAATAAACCTTAACCTTTTTATTTACTTTTAACACGCCTATTATTACTTATAATTTTTATTATACCTATACCCCCTTCCACGCCTGTAATAGCTATATTTTTACTATTATTTATACCTTACTTACTGGCTAGGCGCCCGCAGCTAGCTATTATTATTAATAAAAATAATATTAAGTTAAATATTAATAGCTTTACTATTATAAGCTTTTAGTTAATTATTAAAAATAAATTATTTTTATTTTTATAAATTATTAAAGTTAACTTTAGCCCTTTTATATATATAAGCTTAAATTATACTTTCTTACCATGTTTATTTCCCCTTATTAATTTTATATATTTAGCTATTATAGACTATAATTAAAAGCTATTAAATAACTTTTATTACTAGCTTAATATATACTAGCTAAAAACATGTAGTTATTATTAAAAATAATAATTTAATATAAACCTTTAAAAAAAGGATAATATTTACAAGCATTACATGTTAGTTAACTAAAATTAAAAAATTTTTAAATTTAGTTTATAAAATAAAATAAATCCTGGTAATATTTTTTTTTACCTTCTAGAATTAATATAAATTAAAAAAATATTAATTATAAGAATTTATATATTTATTAAGGTTTATTATATTTAAAATTACTAATATTTATATAAAGGCTATATTATTAACTTTTTATAAAATATTAATTAAGTGTATAAATAACTCCTACTTTTACCTAAAAAACTTAAAATATTAATTTTATAGCTATTTAATTTTAGTATAAACTAAAAAATATACCTATAATTTTATTATAATTTTAAAGTATAGTGCTAGATAGTTAAATAATAACTAGATTATTTTTAGGTAAACTATTTAGGGTACTAAAATATAATTAAAAATAACTATAACCTTATATAGTTGCCAGAAAATAAACTAATTAATTATTTTATTTTAAACTAGAAACTAGCTAGTAAGCTAATTACCCTAAATAATAATTAATAAGTAAACCCTAATAATATACAGGCGCCTAATATAATTATAATACTTAATTTATTTATAATAATTATAAAGCTTAAGGCTTTATAGGCCATGGTAAATAATATTATTAAGCTAGTATATAATAACCTTTATTTAACTTTTTCTTTATTTTATATAATGCTGTTATTTAAGTTTAACTACTTATAATAATTATTATTACTAGTATTTTTTACCCTTTTTTTTTATAATAAAGTAAAGCTAGTTATAACATGCCCGCGCAAGGTATTATTTATAAATTATATTAAATACCTACTTAAATATAAAAGTGGCTATTTTGCACGGTATCCCCGGTTTTAATATATTTACTTTAATATAACTTATTATTAATAAATAAATTAACAAGCTAGTTTTTATATTTATAACCGCGCGCCTAGCCAGTAAGATATTTTTATAAAAAAATTATAAGCAGCTTTTTAATTAAATATAGCTAAATTATTTATACTATTAAGTTTTATTACTAGTTTTTTTAAAACTATTCGCGGTACGCGGCTATTTTAGTATAGTAAGAAAAATAGCTTAAAAGCCATGGTTAAAAATATTAATAAATAGCCTGTTTTTTATTACCATGCGTGTTATTTTAACTACTTATTTTTTAAATAAGTATGGCTTACCTGTTTTTAATATTTTTTATAGTTAATTTATACTAAAATAACCTAATATAATAATTACCTAAGTATAAAGCGTGGTATAATAATATAAAGGCTATTTATAAATAAATTATATAATATAATTTATAAAATAACCCTTATATTATTATAGCATGATTTTATTACTATTACTATGTGTTTTTTAATATAGTTATTAAGCTTAAGTTTAATATTATAAATAATTAATCTTGCTATAAATAATAAGGTTAAGGTTTAATTTATAACTATAATATATATTAAATATAATTTACCCTTATTTTTAATAACCTTTAATAGTTTAATAAGTTATAGTAATTATTTAAGGCTTATTAAAGCATGTATATTATAGCTATAAACCCTTCCTGTGTATGGATTATTATTATTAATATAAATTATAAGGTTATTTAACTACCTTAGTTTTAGTAAAAAAATATACTTGCTTATTTTACGCAGGTTATAAACCATGTATTATATTATTATTATAATATAAATTATTATTAATAAAAAAACAAGTAAACTAAATAGGTTATTTATTACTTTTATTTTTTTATAATAACACGGCGTGATTTTTAATTAATAAAACTAACTAATAATATATATTATTATTTTTTTCCAGCCTGTAATAATATAACCCTAAATATATTTAACTTAATTATTAGCTTAAAATAGCTTATAAACTTAAATATAGCCACGTGTACTAGCAAGCATTTCTTATTTTATTATATTATTAAGTATATTATAAAGCCTAAAAAAAAATAAAGTTATATAAAAAGGTTATAAAATTAGTTTTTAAGTATATTAATACACGCTGTTTTTTATTATTATTAGTATAAAAAATAATAAATACCCTAATTACGGAGCAAGATTAGTTTATATAAAAAATTTATTATTATTTACTAGGCCTATTACTTTAAATATTAAGCCGTAGTGTGGTTATTATTTTATATTTTATAAATTAGGAATAAGATAACCTATTTTTACTACTAAATGCGGACTATAATAATACTAGTAATAAAAAAGGTAGTATTAAATAGGGTTTAAATATAGTAGTAAAATATATATAGTAGTTATTAAAGCTTGCTAATTTAATATTATTATATTATATATGCTATTATACCCTACAGCCTAAAGTATATAAAAAGGTTAAAAGTAAAATAAAAAATTATATTATTTATTACTACCTAATATATAGCTAAGTTATAAATTTAAAAAACTTTATTTATATTAAATTAATACTTTACTATTTATTTATTAAGATAAATAACCTGTATATAGTTAATAAATTAGTATTTAATAGCTTTTATAACATGTATAAATACTACTATAAATATTATAATTATAAAAAGGACGGCTACATGTAAAATAATAAAAATATAAAAAATAAAACTAATTTATTAACTTAAAATAATAACACTAGCCTAACTATTAAGGTATTTTTTTAAAAGGCTATAGCGGCTTAGTAGCCTGGCTATAATAATAATTTTTTTATAAAACTTAATAGCCTAGGCCAGTGTAATATTAATTAATAATATAATTAAATTTAGCATGTAAAAAAACCTGGTTTTAGTCTAAAATTTTAAAATTTAATAAAGGTAAATTACCTAGCAAATATATTAGCTTATTTATTAGTTTATTTAAATAACCTAAAGGTTAAGTAATACTAGCTATATAATATTATAATTAAATACTATAAAAGTATTTTATAGTTACGCGGTTTACTAGTTTTTTATATAAGTAGTAAGTAATAGTTTATTTTTATATATTTATTACTTTTACTAAGGTAATTATTAATTAATTTAAATAGCAAGGCTGGCACTAGTAAATCTTATATTATTAGCCTATTATTTATAATCCTAAAATATATAGCTTTTTATACTAGTAATTATAAAATCTTTATTATTATACAGGCCGCTTTAACTAGTATTACCATGTATAATATTAATAGCTAAACCTTATACTTACTATTTTAATTACTAGTTATGTTAAAAGGCAAGGGGGGTTATAATTACTTATAGTTTTTAATACTATTAGCCTTGCAGGCAAGTTTCTGCAATATATTATATTTAATTATTAATAAAAAATTTATAGTAGGTTTAAAATAGCTACACTATATTAATTAATAATATTATAAAATTTTTTTAAATTATAAAGCTAAACCCTTTAGTAGCTTAAATATTATTTTAGCTAGGGACTTTTACTAGCTACTTTTAGTTAATTAAAGCCCTTTTTTTAAGGCTATGTTTTTACTTATAAATAAAAAAAAGGCTAGTTAGTATTTATATAATTAATTTAATATTATTATTAAGCTAAATATTATTTATTATTAGACCACAAGCTTTTAAATAGCTTATATATTTATTTTTATGCTAACGCGCTTAAAAAAAATATTACTATAATAAAAAACTAAAAGCTTTTTATAATATAAGTACAGGCTAAGTTACCTACGGGCAAGAGTAATACCTTTAAAAATATAATTTATATATATAAAAAAAAATAATATATACTAGTATAAATATAACCATGTGTTAAACTTTAGTAAGCCTATAATTATTTTATAAGCTAATTATATTAAATTTAGTGCTATAATTATAAAAATAAACCAGGCTAAAAACCTAGCTAAAAAGCTTATAGTTTTTTTAATTATTATATTATATTAATATAAAATATTTAAATATAAAGGGGTCTTGTAAATAATACTATAAGTATATTAATAAATATTATATAATTATTAGGAACTATAAATCCTATTTAAAAGGTATTACTTACTTTAATAATAGCTTTTAATTAGTATAATAATTTACATGCTAAAAAAAATAATAGCTATAATATAGTGCTAATTTTCCACGTAAGGTAAAATTTTTATTATTATAATATTATTTACACTTGTACGCAGTTCCTAGCTATACTAGTATATATAATAATAATTTATAAGGCTTAGGGGGTTACTATTAAGCAAGCTATTTTAAACCTTATTATATATAAAAAGTTTTTACTAGGTTTTATATACATGGTTATATCGCGTGTATAGTTACTTAAAAAACTATTATTTAAAAAATCTTTTAACTATAACTAGTTAATTAATAGCCTGTTTAATACCAAGAAATAAAGGCGTGAAAATAATTATTTAAGGCATTACTAACATATATTTATTATAATTATAAATAATATTTCTTACTACAAGAGTAATAATAATATAGGTATAAATTTAAAAGTAAAATAATAATTTAAACTTGCTTTATTAAATAGGGTCCGGCCTTGTAAATACTAATTATTTTTTAATAACTTTTTATTAAAATTATTTAATAAATTAAAAAACTTATTTTTACCTTTTTTTTTTACTAGTAAACCTGCTTTTTTTATAAACTTAATTATAATATTAAGGCATGTTTTAATAAATACCTTTTAGGCAGTAATAAATATGTTTTTTTAAGTAGCTATTATATTAAATAAATTATAAAGCTATTTAGCACGGCCACAGGTCTATAGTTAAGCTAAGGTTAATATTTAAGTAAATACTTAGCTATTTATTAAATAATATTATAACTACTTTATAGCGCGGTTATTATTTTCTTTTTTTTTTTTATTTTTATATATTTTTTTTTTACAGCACGGGCAGTAATAGTAGTATTTTTAATATTAATTTTTAAGCTATTATAGTTAGTTACTAGCTTTGCAAACTATTAATTAAGGTACTTATTATAATAATTATAATATTTACCCTTTAAGGTATAATAATAATTAACACAGGCGCTAGATAGTAACCTATAAATAATAATATAATTTATAAATAATTTATTTTTTTTTATATATTAAACGCAGGGCGTAAAGGGGCGCTTTTTAATAATTTATGCTATAATTACCTTTATATTACTAAATAATATAAAGGTAGTATTTAGGTGTTTAACCCGTAATTTTAGCTTTTATATTAATGGTATTTTAGCTAGTGCTTGCTAGTAATAGTTACTTATAATTTTAATATAGTTTATAATATACTACGCGGCCAGGGCGCCAGGCAATAGTTTTATAATAAAGTATAAAAATATAATAAATAATATAATTATAAATTATTTTTTATAATAATATATTAAAAAAATAATATAATTAGGTTTAATTTTAAAAGGTAGCTATATTAATATATAACTTAATATTATAAAGTTAAGTTTTAAGTATTACAGGGATAAATAAGGTAATAGCTATTTATTACTTATTAAAAGTAAAATATAACTTAAATAATAATAAAATAAAATTATAGTGTTTAACTAGCAGGTTATAAATTATAATAATATACTTTAGGTAAGGCTTTTAAAGTTATTAAGTAATTAATTTTATTAGTTTAAAGTTAAATAAAAGGTATTAATAAACTAAAATAATATTAATACTTTATTAAATACTTGCCTTTAAACACTAAATCTCCGCCTATGGTTTATATAAGCTATTTTTAATAATATTTATAATTAACTATACTTAATAAGTTAAAGTAAATTTAAATTTTTTTATTATTAGGGTCTAGCCCTAGGGAAAATAAATTAAAAAAAATTATTTATTTATTATTATTATTATATTTAACACCCTTAAAACTAGCTTTATTAATAAGATTATTTATTATAAGGGCTATAACACGGGACATAGTAACTAGCCCGGCTATAATAATATTAAAGTTTATTATTACTATAATTATAAGCTAATATAAATAATAGGTAAATTAAATAACATGTATAAGCAGGGTAGTAGTATTTACTTTTTTTTTTTTTATTTTTTTATTTTTTTTTTTTATAACCTTTTTAGCCTCCTTTTTTTTATTTTTTTTAGCCTTTTTTTT